>NC_056732.1:228754482-228846982 GCF_019279795.1 Protopterus annectens | reverse complement strand
AGTAGCTGTATCATGAGAAACGTGCTTGTCCAGTAAAAGGCATCATGTCAGTTCTTTGCTTTTATGTTGTACATAACTGTAGGTTTATATTTATCAAGCATTGGTGCAGTGGTAGCATTTTTGCCTCAAAGCAAGAGGTTCTCCCGTTCAATTCTCGGCTGGAGTGCGGGGAGTGCCTTCTATGTGGAGTCTACATGTCCTCCCCATGGTTGAGTGGGCACTTGAAAGACATGCGTAAATGGGCATGCCTTCATTGAAGGTTGAACGCCAAGCTGGCACCTCGGCATTCATGAAAATCTACTGCCAATCATTAGCGGACCGGAGTTCTGCTGTGGTGACCCCTAACCGGGAAAAGCCGAAAGACAAACAACAACAACAAGCGGCAAAGGGCTGGATTTCCTTTTATATCAGTTGCAACTTCCAAACACTTTTAACCTACTTTCTATTCAATCTGAGCAGTAGCCCATACCTCATAATGCAAAATCAAGGAAACACTATAAAAACAGTTAACAGTAAGGCTTCAGAAGAGGATATTTTACAGGAAGAGCAGCTGAAATGTGTCAAAGACAGGACCAACCAGCTTTGCGCCCAACAATCTGAAGAGACCTCTCAAATTTCAGATTTTATTTTAAATCTGTTACCATTTTAATACATTTTTATATGAAAGTTTCCTTAAGTCAATTTCTTATTAATAAATGTTCTAAATCTGAAATATTGAATATTTTCAAAAATTTCGAATGGAGCAGCCCTTCCCCTATCCAGAAAACCATTCTGATTTGTTAGCAGTTGACAAATAATACTGCTACAGCTTGTCATAGCTTAAGGGCTCCCCAAATCAAAATCTAGTCCTGGTTAAAGACGTGTTCATTCCACCACTACACACTTTGTTAGATAAGGCTCTTGCTTAAGGGTAATATAAAGCATATAGAAGCACACTATGATCTTGGCGTTTCTGAAACTAGCAAAGGACTTAGCTGATTCTTTCCACCTAGAGGCCACTGCCAATTTTGAACCATGACTAAGAGCTATTTACCATAATTATTACAAAACAGATCTGTATATTACTACTCTGCTTACTAATGCATGGAGGACTTTGTGATGGTGTAATATCAGGCAGGCAGATTTGGTAACATTTTAAGAAAATGTTTTTGCTGAGAAAGAGTGTTTTGAACTTTTGATCCTGAGTGCTGATACAGAAGAATCCTGACTGATTAATTGAACTCTTTCTTTGAATATCAAAATAATTATAATTTCCCTGAAAAATGCTTTCTGTCCTCCATTTGGACAGGATATGTGGCTATGGAAAAGACACTGCATGGATATTTTGTTCACCTGCTCTCTCTAATTAGATGTGCAGAACAGTTCTTAGCATTATACCCTGTGCTGTTTTTCATAAATATGTTATCATTATCACAGGATCATAAGCAGTTTGGCATCAATGACTATGTAACACAGATGAGAAACAAAGTTTTGACCTAATTAACAAATGTATTAATAGTGTTTTTTTCCCAAAACTGAATTCCTTTGCCTGTTTAGCCAACTATTATATTTTGGTATAACTTTTTTCTGCTGATATTGAATTCCTTAACCTGATTAGTCTGCTGTTACATTTTAGCATGCTGTCGAAATTTAAAGAAAATAAAGTACAAGATGATAAGACTGGGTATCAGTTATAATTTCCTTGTCATCCTGTAATAATGTTACATTTGAACAGGACACTAGTAAAACAGACTCTTGGTTTAACATACTATCTAGAATACAGTTAAGCAAACAGTGAGCATAATGGCAGGCCAAATAAATAAATATTTGCTTACTAGAATTATGTTTTTACTTTATCTTTGTACAAAAGAATTACTCAGTGCAAAGCATGATTTTATCCTTGGTATTATATGTAGAACTTCGTTGAAATTACTGCCACAGCTTCATTTTAAAAGAAAAACAATTGTGAAATGGTGTGTGACATTAAAAAGTTCCTTGAGTGGCCAAGAGTTTAGCATGTATGCATCTGTCTGTAGGGGACTGCATTCTTGTGTGTATGGGGGGGGGGGGGGGGTGCAGCTTCCTAATTTATTTGGTGTACAGCTTTACCGTAACTCTCAAGTCTTACAAATGATGATGTATGTTTTTGCTTCAGGGAAAAGACAATTTTATCTGCTGCCCAATGACATTATAAAGTATAAATTCCTAATTATTAGTGATGATATAGCACACAAACAGCATAATCGCTGCTGAGTTTAATTCCACTGTGTTTTGTGATGCCAGTTTCAAGCTTGATTATTTGTTACATATGTTCCCACACATTTTGCTAAAGAAAGATTGAAAAGTATATATTACCCATTACATTTCTGGGTTAATCAAATGTGCAGCTCCAGCCAGAAACTGAGTAAAAGTAGGTTATCATCAGGGATCTGAGAGCCTTCTAGTCTCATGAGAGAATCTTTCGAGTTTATTGATTACTGTTACCTTCTTTGACAGGTCTCAACCTAAAAAACTTGGTTAGCATTATTGCAGAAATATTCACAAGCCCTTGAGTCTGTTTACTGTGTTCAGTTTTAGGGATGCAATAGTATTTGCCACCTGTCTCAGTGAAAATGTTTCCAGGCCAGAGGAGAGATAATCTGACATTTTGGGATGACTAATTAGATTTGGGAAGGTTAGCACCCTTTGACAACCTGAAACAGAATTTTAAAATGCCTAATATATATTTTGATATCTTTAAGATTGTGATTATCTAAACTTAAATCACCTTTCATGTATTGTTTTGTGTGACAAAACTCTGATTATTTAAGTATGTTTAAGACAGAGGACAGATGTTCTGCCTGCTAATGATATGATGTATATGGGATACAAGATTCTTCAATATTCCATTGTAATTCTATACTTGAAACTGTTGGTGAGAGAAGTTAAAATGGGATTTACTGGGGGAAGATACATTCTGATCCACAGTGGCATGGTATGTACCAATAGTGTTTCCACTTTGGAGGTATTGCTGACAGTCCATCAACAGGCATTTCTAAACTACTGTCAGTTATATAAATGTGGAGTAACGTTGCACTAAATGGATGACTAGATCTAGTAGTGTAGTCATCAGGAACCCTTACTACATCCAGATGTCCTGAGATAGCCAGGTAGAAGAGTGAAGAGTATGAGATGACTTGCCTCTTTCTGAGTGGAGAGGCATGTGTCCAGGAACATGTTATTCTTTCAAGATCCATTGGGGAAGGTATGAAGGCAATGGAGATGTCTGCTTAAAGAGACGGGGCATCAGATGATGACTACATCGCTTCCAGAAGGGAATAATGATCCTGTATAATGTCCATTGCCCCAAAGAAATTATTTGGAATGTGCTGGTAAATTATAAAACAAAAGTACAAATGCCTTGTCATTTACAGCATCATTCCCAGTGTGCTCAACCTTCGCATGGAGGGGAGCCAATAGGCCATAAGTTTATTGTTCGGGGGGGGGGGATGCAAAAGCATAGTGACGGAAGAAGGCTCTATAGTCACATGGGCCTGGAGAAAAAGAAAAACAAAATAAAAAAGCAGTGATCCTGGAACCACATGCTTTTAATGTGGCTTTTTGTGCAGCCATTCTTCAAGAGGTAGACTTCATGATTAATTTCTTTGCAGGATGGTCCTCTCTAAAAAGCTGGGAATTCTGAGCTTGTCTTTGTCCAGACCCAAAGGCTTGTCCTTCATTGATAATGACAAGATGTTACCAATTCTGTGTGACCTGGAAGAATCTCAGAGGCTTAGCATCAGTGCTAGATCCAGAGGTTTGGGTTTGATTCTGATGTTCTGGAGCCCTCACTTCCTCTTGGAGCCTTGGCATTAGACAGCTCAGCTCTGACCTCTGTATCAAGGCTGGATCCTGGGGAGATTAGGTTCTGGCCTGTGCAGGTGCCTTCGGATCCTGCCAGGCCGGGACTTGTTTTTTCCATGACTTCTGACTTTGAGATAGTGGAGAGAGCATTTTCCACCTCTGTGAACAAGACATTCAGGACTCCACTGACACTTCTGATTCCTCCCCAGAACCTCCACTGAAGAGCTCACTTGGAAGTGTATATGTAAAAGGAGGCACCTAGACTCTCCACAGGAGTCCTTAACTGAAAATCACTGACTTGAGTGAAAGGGAAGGGTCCCCCCAGATCACCCCTTGAGGATGTCTATTTCAGTCAAATACCTGAACTTTTGAGACAGAAAGGTGGTGGATCTTCTGACCCCCCCCCCCCCTTAAGAGGAGTCAGTGTTTCTTGAGGCTGTTGGAGCTGGCTCAGCTATGTCTTGGGTAGTCCCCTCTGCAGATGAGGTGGTGGACCTCATCTTCTACTAGGCTTGGAAGGATCTAGATGTCATGGAGCTTATCACCCAGAGACCAGATAAATACCTTGTACCAAAGGAAAGGGCTCATTGGTGCAAGGATCCCCCTCTGGATGCTATGGCAATTGCAGCAGCCACCAAGAAAGAACTCATGGAGCAGAGTTCTTCTGTCCATCCCCCAGAGAGACTTAGTATTACCTACACACTTAGATGCTGAATTATTATATTATTATACTTCAAACCTAGTAACTCTATGCCATATCTGATGAGGGACTTTACTGTCTCCAACCACTGAACAAGTTTAAAGAGGTATTTCTCCCATACTTATGTCAGAATTAAAGAAACGTGATTTTGTAAATTGCAGTTGTTTTCATAATACCTTTCCTAACATTAATATGCTAGTGATGGGTAAGCAAACATCCAAAGGGTACTAAACAGCAGTGTGGCTAACTAATTTTATTATTTATAGTTCTACATTGGAAATGTAGTGCTGAGGTAATGCTTCAGTGATCACTTGCATAATAAATATACATATTTTTCAAGTTATTTTTATGTTAATGTGAAACAACATATATTTAAACAAGTAATGTTGCTCCATTCTTAACCTTGGACACAACTGTCAAAAATAAATTAGCTGGCTTCAAAATCAGAGTGTATAGCTTCTAAATTCTCTGCAACCTAGAGAGGTCTGCATAGGAACACAAAACGCAGAAGTGTTCGCAGTTTATATATGTCACTTGACATTTATGTCAGACATTAGCAGGCATAGCCAACTTGTAGCAACTGCAGGCTAGCTGTTACAGAAAAAAAATAATATTCATGCAAGAGATATAAGTTTGAATAAAGGATTCATAATGTCAGAAGTTCATGTTTGATTTTGTTTCCTGATGTTTGTAAGTCTGTGTTAAAGATGTTAGGTAAGTTCATATTTGGGCTTGCTTTATGGTAATTCAGAAATCTGACTAGATACATACAAGTGTCTACAAGTACATAATAACTGATCCCTACATTCAGGCACTACAGATGTTAATTATGATTCTGTCGGGCCTAGCCTTTCTGATTTCCCTTTTAGTAAATTTCAAATTACACTTCAGTTGGCTTTCAGAAGTTATTGGCCAGATCCAGTTTTCCAGAAACTATACAGGAAAAATACATCTGCATTTAAAGCCCTTGAGTAAAAATTGTATACAGTGGTAATTGCCCTGTCTACCAGTAATCCATGAGTAAGCCTTCAGGATTCTCCACAGGAAAGAGTGGTATTACCACTGATGGCTCAGGAGAGATTATATGTA
This sequence comes from Protopterus annectens, assembly GCF_019279795.1. Classification (NCBI taxonomy): domain Eukaryota; kingdom Metazoa; phylum Chordata; order Ceratodontiformes; family Protopteridae; genus Protopterus; species Protopterus annectens. Next base: position 228,841,371 of record NC_056732.1, on the reverse strand, counting down.
GATGCTGACAATGAGAGAAACAGAAAAAGACATGAAGGTAAGGAAAATGGCCTAAATAGCACAGAGCTAGAGCAGTCCTTAACCTTGAGATATTTAGGAAAAAGAAGTGAAAGCAAGCTTAAACAGAATAGTACAATACTCAGTTACTAGAAGCAATGCAAGAATGAGAAGAAAATCTGAGAAGCACAAATGAAGTAATATAAGAGAGGTTATTTGAAATAGACAAGGAAATGGGGGCACAAGACAGAGGTACTAAACTATTTGAGACTGATGACTCTATACTCAGAGGTATGCATTAATGTAATTCTGGATATAATAACTGGAAGAGAACAAGTTTCATTCCTTCCTGGACGAGTATTGGCTATAACGAGAAGACTGGAAGATGTTCTAGTATATAACATTAAGGCAAGATGAGCAGTGCTAGCTGTAGGCTAGAACAAGACAAGCTTACAATCTGATGGTTCTTTAGATGCTGATATGCTGAGTTTCAGGAAAACAGGGGCAAAACATAATGTGAATGTGATCTTTATAAGTCTGTCACCTGGATTAACAAACACTAAAAGGCACAACCTTACAATTAATAATATTGAACAAATAATGAATGACAATGTGAAGGAAAGAAAGCTTGTTTTGATAGATATATGAACATTTTTTTCAAGAGATATGAAAGATTTTTGAAGGGATGATTAAGATCAAGATCCCTCTGTTGAGAATTTATTTTGTCAACAATTGAGAAATGCTTCCCATCCTGAAATTGTTTCACTGAAAGGCAGACAAACTTGTGGAAGAAGGATGTTAGGACTGTATGGAACTTTCAAGTGTTACTTGCTTATGCTCAAACCTAACAACGAAAAAGGATATGCTCCCTTACAGGTTATAAGAGGGATAGTCCAGTATCAATATACCCTGTGACTTATGGTTTATGGATAAAGACTTGGCCTGTGACATAGAACATACATTACTCAGCAGCAGGCAGTCAAAGAATCGTCAGGAGGCACATGGCAATCAATGTACACTAAAAATAACCCCATACTGTGAAGAATGCTCTTATTTTAATCACATATTTATACAGGAAGTGGATAAAGACATATCAAAAATGAGAGTAGTGTTTTTACTTGGACTAAACTGGATGAACCAAGTCATTAATGACAAATACGATAAACGAATAGAGGTATGTCAGACCATAATTAATACAGAGACAGTTATTTTGTGTTGACTTGAGCCAGCCCAGTAAGCACTCAAATGAAAACCAGGTAGAAGAATTGTTATATGCATACAAGATAAAATCCACAGAGTCCTTCAAAGTTTCAGTAAGCCAAGTGTCACCCACTTAGACCCCCAAAAAACACTGTAAGAAACTTTCTGCCAGGTGTTCTCAGTGGAATACCTATACAAAAATACTCCTCAGATTTGAACCAATATGAACCTAGTACTGGTATTAACTGTTATAAAACTTAAAGTTAAAAAATAAAAAAATATATATATATAAAAATGAAGCTGCCTGCTTGGATACATTTTTTAAATTTAGTACATCAAGTAAAAATTTCAGCCCAGGATATACTGAATTCACAGTTTCTTTATTAGTATGCACAGACAAGTGGTCCATAAGACTTAATGGTTAATACATTTTATAACACTAAGTTAAATAGCAGTTGAAGTGGGAGTGGTAAAATTTCTACTGTAAATACAAATCAGTTCAGCTGTAGAAAAAACAACTTTAGTAAAAACCAACCCCCACTCCTTACCTTAAAATAATGTAATAAAAATGATCCAAGCTAACCTAAAATACCATGCTATTCAACATTCCTAAAAAAATCTCTCTCTCTACTTATTTATTACATCCTTATAAAACTAAAATCCTAATACTAAAATAAAATTATGTTTTCACCATATTAATTTATTGAAATCTTCTGACATTTCCGGTTCTTCTTCAGGTCTGTGCACTCTAAAAATTCCAAGTTTTGCTGTCTATCTAAATGTAATTGTCAATCAGAAATAAAAAAACAGTTCAAACAAATAAAAAAATCTACTTAGAATGACCAAGGCTCCAACCATAGGCACAGAATAGTAACTAAGTCCAATATTAGTTGCAAAAAACCAGCTTTTTCTTCTTCCAAACAGCAAAATTCTAGAGGTTAGCGCTTTCGTGGTTATATCACACCACTTCATCAGACCATAAAAAGTTGTTAAAACCATACATTAATATAGGATTTCAAAAAATCAGTCATCCTATCACTGTATTGCACCAATTAATAACTTAAAAATATATACACATACTTAAAAATGCATTGGCATAAACATCTATATGCTTGCCTACAAACAGATAAATGTTACTGTACTTATATTAGTAACAACTTACAAATATACACATATATACTCTAAAACTTCATATAAAATGTGAAATATATATATATATATATATATATATATATATATATATATATATATATATATATATATATTTAAAATGTAAATAATTACTATTGAATCACTGTCCCTTAAATTAAAAATCACATAAATGTAAATATACCATATATATGCGGAAATACAAGATGTATGGCATGAATGAAAAATATAACTCCATATATATAGGTGTATAAATATAAATGGATTAAAATCAAAAAGTCTATTGAAAATGCACATGTACTATGTGAATAAACAAATTATATTACTTGACAAGCTATGTGTGCACCTTCTTTTTCTATATTTTAGAAAGACTTCTATTTTTTAAGATAGATTTCAAGGGTATTCTATCATTCAAGCCTTTGCCCCTGTCCGCCCTCAATCTGATGATCCACCTAGTCTCTGAAGTTTCTGTGCGGCATGTCTCCCTCACTGATCCATCGCATGTATTTAAATTTCAGGTGTTAGAGCAGGTTTATGAGAATGAAAGAGGGGGTGATTTAATCAACTGCAAAGAAACTTCAGAAACTATGCATTTGTATGCATATATATTTTACACACAGGTATTCAACAAAATGTTTATTCGCTGATTCAACCACCTATCAATAACTGGGGGGGGGGGGGTTTGGTTTAATAATAACCAAAATAGTATGCACCTATCAACAAATGTTCCTTTGGTATCAACAGTATTTTTGTGTGCAGGTTGTTTTATTTAACAAACTGTATTATTTATAATGTTTTTGCAGTGTTGCTTAAATTCACTATTGAAGCCTAGCCCTTTAATTTATAATCATAAGCAATCATATACACAAATGCCTAATTATTAATTAATGATTTGAAAATGATGTGTGATATATAAAGCAAGATTTGTTAATGGTAACTGGATTCTGAGGAAGTCTCTGGTGTAGGAGATGAAAGCGCTAAATCAGTTACTTTTCTTCTATTCTATTTGATTTTATGTGTTTAAAGTACTTTATTTTATATGCTTTGAGTTTTTGGTTATAAATTCTTCATTAAATCCGTTTGAGATCGATCTTTGAATCACCTAAGCAGTGTGATACGTGGGTAAAAGGACAGCCTTCATTGTATTGGAACAACGCTACCAAGTATTGGACTTCATTTTTGTTTGTCATCCTCTAAAGTACCTCAGTCTTGATGACGCAGTTGAATTTTTTAATACTACCTTCCTGAGCATCCTGAATTACCATGCCCCCGTAAGACTTTCCAGAACCAAAGCACAACCCTCCCCATGACTACAGAAAACCACTAAATCAGAAATGAAAAACAGGGATACAGCCTAGGAGCACTGGCACAAAACCAAAACCCCCTCAACTAGACAGAAATTCCCAGAACTACGCAATAGATTCAAAAAGGTAATAAAAAACAGGACAAATTCCAATGCTACCAGTCTGCCCTAGACTCCTCCCAACACAGCCCCAAACAATTCTGGTCCTCCATAAACTCCATCCTCCACCCAGATAAAGTCAGTACCCCTCCTTCTACCATCCCTCACTCCTCCAAAAATATTGGTACCTCGTTCAACACACACTTCACACAAAGTATACTATCACTAGCTAAACAACACAACCCCTCTCCCCTCCAACCCACACCTTCAACTAGTAATCTCCCCATTGCCTTCTCTTTTTCTCCTGTACCTACCTCCAACATAAAAAAACCTCTTAACTAAACTTAAGCACACCAAATTAGCAGCAGACAACCTCCCAAGTGAATACCTACAAATCGCAGCTGATGCTCTGGCCTACCCAGTATCCATCTTGATTAACCGATCACTGTCAGAAAGTTACATTTCACACTGTGGAAAGTATCACATATAATTCCCCTCCACAAAGGCGACCAATCCACAGAACTAACCAATTACCGCCCAATAGCTATTCCCTCTCCACTCTCCAAAATACTAGAGAGATGCATACACTCTCAGGTCTCAGACTACTTCCTTACTAACAACCTCCTTTCCAATACTCAGTATGGTTTCCGACCAAACCATAGCACCACGACTGCCTTACTCTCCTTTACTAACACTATCCTTCAGCATAAAAACAATGGGTATCTCTCTTCTGCTACTTTCCTAGACCTATCTAAAGCATTTGACAAGGTCCCACACAAACAACTCATCTCTGTCCTCAATAACCTATCCTTCTCTCAATCAGTCACCGACTGGTTTCAGAGTTACCTGTCTGACCGCCAACAATCCATTGTATGGTAGAATGACATATCTCCCCAACTACCAGTCTCCATAGGGGTTCCCCAAGGATCCATCCTTGGACCCCTACTCTTCTCTGTTTTCACCAATAATCTATCCTCTGCCACCAAACATGGCACACTCATACAATACGCAGATGATTCAGCCATCATCTGCTCAGCCCATTCCCTACCCAAACTGCAAAAATTCACACAGGAAGCCTTTTCCTCTATTGAAACTTGGTTATCCGATGCCCAATTAATATTCAACCCAAACAAAATGAAAATACTCATCTTCCAATCCACCAAACATACTCAAAACAACTCTCACGTTAACATCACAGCAAAAGACAACACCACTATATACCCAACTGAACACACCGAATTGCTAGGAGTGGAAAAAGACAATAAACTAAAATCTGACATTCACATATCCATGACCATAAAAAAGTCCACAAAAAACTAGAAGTGTTATACAGAAATAAGCAACTTCTCACCAAAGCAGCAAAGATTTCAATAGCAAATTTCCGCCTTATCTCCACCGTACTTTATGCTTCTCCAATATATACCAACCTAAGGCAATGTGATCTAAACAAGCTAGAGACCTGCTACAACAAAATCACCAAATTTGCCACAGGGGCATCCTACCATAGTCACCACTGCCTCTCACTTGCTGAACTGGGCTGGCTTGAACTCCCTCACCTCCTTCAATGGTATCAACTCTCACTCGCCCACAAACTAGTAAACCATCCACTAAATGTCCCATCCCTCCAGAATCTACTCCAACCCTATCGCACCACCAGACCACTAAGATCCAGCAACAAAAATCACTTGCAGATCACTAAAGCCAATAACTCTGCTGGTGAAGCACTATTCTCTTGCACCATAGCCAAATTATGGAACTCCCTCCCACCCATAATTACCTCAGTACCATCATGCACCCACTTCAAAACTTTACTAAAAGCGCACCTAAAAACATGCTGGCTATGCCCTTGCAACTCCCACTCTGTCACCCACCCCATCCAACCACTACCTTTCTTTCCACCCCACTAACTACCTTGATTATAGCAAGCTCAGATGCTCATAAGCCTAGTACTTATTATACAGCAGGAACTTCTTACTGTAACATTTGTCAATGTCTGTTATGTATTTCGCAGGTAAAGGTTCTAGTTGTCTGCTAATGTACTATGTTCTTCATCTGTAAATATGTTTGTAATTAATTGCTATGTTAATCAAATTGTTAATCGCTATGTAATCCAATGTAACTACTGTCTGTTTATTTTAACCGTGGAGCTATTCTCCCCAGGCCTCTGCTGAAAATGGACCTACGTCCAGTCGGACACTCCCGGTCAACAAATGTAAATAAATAAATAAATACTCTTTTTCCATAATCCTTTGAGGCTCATGTTTCCAGTGTTTTTCATCCACTTCAGTACCATAATGTTTGCACAATCCACAGTGCAACAGTCTTGCCACATTATTATGCCTTTCACTATACAGTGCTTCTGCCATTAGTATGTCACAACCACCAATGAGGTGTGCAACTGTTTCCAATTCTGTTTTACAAAATGTACATTTGTCTGTTACTCTCACATGTTCAATGGACTTTGCAAACCAATGTGTACGTAGCCCACTATCTTGTGCCACCAATATTAACCTTTCATCTCTTAGTTTGAATTTGCCTCTCCTTAACCATTCCTGCATTCATTCCTGATCAACTGAAGTTCTTCCAGAAGTTTTCTATACTTGCAGCTATATTCATTTCCACACTTCTTGCCTTCCCATTTGGTTCTTCAACTTATATTCTTTCTTTTGTTTTTGGCACATTCAGTTGCTTCCTGATTTGTATCTACTTGAGGTTTGATTTCCATTCCTGCTTGACACTGATATGCTTCTGCTAGACTAAGCAGGGAAGTCATCTTAGACTTATTCTCCTTGTGCTTCAAACCTCTCATTACATTTGGATATTGTGAGGTCAGTAGATATGTGTGGAGTCCCACGACTGCAGATCTACACGTTTCAATGAGGCCCATCCTTCCTTAAGAACGGGGAATATATAATCTTGGTATGCACTGATTTTTATAAAATCATTTAGTGAGCATGAAGCATCCTTCTTGTTTTCCTGTCTAATCTATACAACATGTTTTCTCTTTCTGCATGGATAGATAGATAAATAGATAGATAGATAGATAGATAGATAGATAGATAGATAGATAGACAGACAGATAGATGGATGATTAACTTTGACATGTCATGTACTATCCCAATGAACTGCACTATCTTGGGAGGAAAACTACACCAAAAATCAAACATTCCTAGCTGGGCTGACCTAGGAGCAATCACTAGCATGGATCCTTCAGAAGGTGGCAGGAGTGCATGTGTGTTCAGCAGCTAAACATATTGAGAGGCAATGTAGTCATCCTGAGATATTTCGGTTTGATGGATTACCTCATAATATTTCAAAGGCAAATATATGCACTTTCATTTTGTCTGTCTCTCTGTCTCTCTCTACACACATATGCGCACACACATATATGTAAGTTTACTATTAGAATATCATGGATAACATGCTTGAATCCAATGATAATGTGACCACGTTGTCAATTGTTTACAATCTTGAATGTGCAAAATCTCATCAGCATAGAATAGTGATGTTCAAGCAGTTTGAGATATTATTGCCAAAATTTTATGAGTGACTTTTTGCTTTCAGCATTTCAATATGGTGCATCATAATCCCAAGAGGTAATATACATACATGTGTAAATTGCTCATAAACATATAATATGTGATTTGAATACAAAGTGTATAAGAGGGGTACTTCAGCATTACTGATAACCACTGTACCTATTAGTACTAAGTTGTTCATAATGACACTATTACAATACTCATACAAGGATATCCATAATCATAAACAGCTACAACATATGGCATGCATCAAAACCTTATAGACTTGATAAGAAAGCAAACAAAATTGGGAGAACAAGTTAAACAGATAGGTGTAAAACAGCTGTTGCCACAACATGAAATGTTTAGTAACATACACAATAATATGTTTTCCTACAGCAATGTCTTGATCTTAAAATTAGCTGTTACATCAGATGGTTGAGTTTCTTTGCTGACTTGCATCAAAGAATTATGAATTTTTTTAAACCGCTATCTGTAAATGTGGTGGTAAATAAACTTAAGATGTACAAAGTACAACATTGAGAGCCCTAATATTTAAGTTTCCTGCTCATCACATGGAAAATGAGCTGATGAGATATCAAGAAAAACTTAAAGGGCCATGTCAGAAGTCTATGCAAGTTTTTCAAGCTGAAACGCAATAAATACATGCCATGACCATTGATTACACTCTACAAAGTAAAGTGGGATAGTCAGTGTGTTAAGATTAAAGGCTGGAGGAATCAGTGCCAGGTACTATTGGTCAAACATATGCTACTGTTGTTGTCATTGTTGTTGTGTCTTTCGGCTTATCCCAGTTAGGGGTCACCACAGCGGAACTCTGGTCCGCTAATGTTTGGTAGTGGATTTTTACATGCTGAGTTACCAGCCCTGATGCACAACCTTCAATGAAGGTACACCCATTCACGCATGCCTCCACACAGAAGACGCTCTAGCTGAGAATCGAACGGGACAACGTCTTGCTGTGAGGCGACAATGCTACCGCAGCACCACTACCACGGATAAACATATGCTACTGTGCCTTCTCAAAAGGTTAAACAGTTTCTAGAAGTTGATTGCTACATATATCACCTTGAATAAAATGAGGAATGCAAGAACCGGTGCTGTGTCAGGAAAGGTCTGATAAATGCAAGGGTAGATGTATAACTGTGCTACTCAATCATCTGCTGATCCTTGCCAGATAGCACCTGGTATATTAGATTCCACATCTCAGCTTTAAAAAAGAATGTTCAGCAAAGAAGGGAAAAAAATAATGCTGCCTCTGAGAAAGATTTGATGTGTATGCATTAAATGAAGCCAGATAAGGTGCCAATACATACATAATTTTTCATAGGAAGGTGTAGTGAATAGAATATACACAATATCTCTGTTATTATTAATTTAGGCTGTCTGTGTGCATACCATTTATACTAGTGGATACTACATTTCCACACCCTACTTCTGAAATTTATGCAGCATACATAGATAAGTGGAATCAACTGTAGATCATTAAATTATACATCTGGTGTATGGTATGCTCCCAGCAAAGTCTGAACAATGTTACAAGTTTGGGCCACAATAATAGGTGTTTGTGAAGAGCATGATATGATGCTTGCCCCACACATGATTCTTACAAATTTTGAAAAGAAAGCAGTTAACACCATAAAAACTATTTCACTGATAGCATTCATAAAGGGTGCTGGTTTCATTTATGTCAGATTGTGTGGAGGCAAGTCCAGAAAATAAGGCCGGATAGTCACTTTGGAAATGACACCAGGTTCGCATTACTTGTGAAGCAGCTTCTTGCTCTAGGGTTCATAAATCCAGATGATATCAAAGGTACATTCAGTAGCATATGCAATAATATGCCTGAATATGGTCAACTCCTTTGCAGTTTCTTTGACATTAACTATGTAAATGGTAGATGAAGATGATTTGGCAGTAGGAAAGAAATGTCTGCACATATCTTCTCTTTTTTTAGTGTTAACTTCTAGAATCATTGGGATACAGTGCCATATGGATATCCTCGCAGTCAAAATTCAGTGCACGGCTGCCACCAGAGACTTAGAAGTCTTATGGGCAGGTGGGTACTTAGACTGGATGATATCTTTGGAATGATGCAACTTGAGCAAAATCACATCAATAAGTCAGTAAACATTTACTTTGTGGAATACCATTTTTGCCTAAAAGGAAAAGACTGTTGGATAAGGATGTCACATTTTTGAAACTTCTTTCAAAAAATGATGAATTTACCCCTTGGGAAATGGTGGAGGCTACTTCTCATCATTGTTCCTTCTACCCTTGAACATGGTATACATGTCCTATGTTTACATAACACATCACTGAATGACATATCTCTGCTTTCATTACTAAGTATGGACCTTATCTCTATACTGGGCATATGTGGCATAAGACACTACAATTATGATCATCTGTCTTCATGAATTTCACATATGCAGTGCTTTGGAAAAAATATTGTCCACATTTCTCCACATGGTGTGGATGACAGTTTTCTTTGAGATATCACTGTAAGTCCTTACCTCCCTCTTTACACTGGACGCCTATGAACTGCATTAATACACTATTGGCATGACGTTGCCTGAGAGTACCCTGTTTGCCTACTTACTACGATTCCTTAAAAAAGATTTAATACCAATGTATCTTAAATATTGCTACTTTCAGGATTCTGTGCATTCAGGATTGTATGCACTTGGTAACATGGCCAAGGTATCATCACATTATAGCATGTTGCCAGGGTTATTCTAATAGTAGACCATATATAGCATATATATCATTCCACTGCTTTTAACCGAATGTATGTTTGCTTGACAAATGCAGGGGTGTAATTTAATGTTAGTAGTACAGATGGCCAAACATCGGAAATGTCAATGGTATAGAATGTTGATACAGGTAAGTGGGTTGGGGGGGGTGAGAACGAGTGTGTGTGTGTGTGTGTGTGTGTGTGTGTGTGTGTGTGTGTGTGTGTGTGTGTGTGTGTGTGTGTGTGTGTGTGTGTGTGAGTTTGGGTTAGAGATGAGGATGAGTGAAGGATGGGTGTTGTGTGTTTATGTGCAAGTTTGTGTATTTTAGGGTGATGGTAAAGGCTAGGTCAGGGAATAGATGTAGTGCTGTCGTGTGTGTTTGTGAATGTTTGTGTTGCTGAGTCTGCCTTGTGTAGTGGCAGTGTTACTGGAAGGTTTTAATGACATTAAGGTGCAGGGTTAGGGTTGAGGGAAGAGACAGTGTTAAGGTTAGCACCCATTACTAAGGTGGTGCAATGGGAGCAGAGCTTGAGGAACAGGGCCTCAGAATACCCCCGGACAGTCATTATTTACACAGGAACACACACCATTTTTTTTAACACCTTTAGTGAATTATCACTTGTGACATAGGCAAATTTACATTTATACAAAAGTAATCAAACTGTATTAAATTAACATTAACAAACATTATACTTCACATATATTGCTATATATCATATAACCTAAACAACATTACATACATTATTCAATTCCTGCCCCTTTTTTTTAAACAGACATCTTTATTAAGCCATCACTTACGACATAAGCAATCATGCATTTTTATAAATGAAAATGAACCACACCGACACAGTCCTAGTTGCAAGCATTTTACATCACAAACCACAGTGATACACTCCCAGTTGCAAACATTACACATCACTTGTAATCTACCCAATCATTTTCAGTCAGACATTACATAGCTCATTAAGTCCTGCCTTCCTTGAAACTTCATTCCTTCCCTGTATGTATGCACATGTTGTGCATTATTGCTTACATAATATATCTGGATAGCTGCCATTTTTGTCCCAAGAACTTCCAGAGACTCATATGATACCCAGGAGGGTATTACCTCCACTGTAGAATGTGGATGCTGTATGTTCGTCTAGTGTTCGATAGATGTGGCCTTAGCCCATCTTAGGTCTCCATGATAACAGCTTCTCCATTTTTAAGTTATGGTTTTAAAGGGCATAACAAGATTGGCCTTGCCTATATGTATGTGCCAATTAAAACTAGATGATGTGATTCTGACTGAACTGGGAGGCGCATAGCTTGTATATCTTTGCTAAGAAGGAAATGATGCACCATATAACAGTAAAAAAGCAAGCTAGTAAATAAATAGATAAATAAAATTAAATTAAATATATCATCACAGTAATGCATGTTTTCTCCTTTATGCACAGTGGCATGTCATGAGCCACTCTGGTGTACAGTCAACATGTAAGTGAACTTGTGTGTATGCAGCCCTCACCTCATCCACCGATATTCTACGATGTGTCGCAAGCCTGGTTAGCCATTTTCTTCCTCTGTGTCTCTTTACCACTTAAAGTTTGTTTTCAAACTTTAAACTGTGATAATATACACAGATTATTTATGCTTACATCAGCAGGCTTTTGTGCTTAAAACCTGAGTGTTCTGCTAACCTTCTAATACTTGCACCATAAATGTCAACACACAGTATTGAATAGCCTAAAGTATACATAAAAGCAGTCTATCAGCATTTCTTACTTAGCGCTACTTCCATCTTTAGGTCATACAGTGCATTATATTAGGAGGCTAAGTTTCAGTTTTAGAGCTAAAGAGAAACTGAGCTTTAGCACATGAATTGCACAATTGCTATAGTTCCAAGTTTTGACTTCCTAATCTCTTCTCCCCAATACCCCTATGTGATGATGTGAAGTATTGCCAGCTATGCCAGGAGAAGTAAGGCCATGGACATGTAACATATGCCAACATAGCTAGCTGGAGTTTTGTAAAGAAGAGTATGTCATTTGTATATCAAACTGATTTGTACAGGTGTGGAAAATGTATTTGTAAAGTTGCTTGTGTTAAAAAAAAGTGCCAACATTGGTCCTGCTGGACAGAAAAAGAAATGTAGCTATATGTCAGACTGTATTGTAAATGTGGGAATTAATATATTGTAACAGGGGATACTGGAAGAGAAGAGGTTACTCTCAGTCCAGCTAACTTTGAAAAATAGTTTGAAATTAAATTACCTGGTAGTTCTGACTGCAGCCAGAGATGAAATGTCTTCGAAAACAAGGACTAGAAATCCTTGTTATATTGTCCTTAGCAGTGAACTAATTCCCACCTTGGAAGAGTGGAAGTTTTGAAATGGTTTTATGGCTTACAGATGCTATAACACATACTAACAAAGCTCTATATTTGCGTATGGTAATGCATATGTGTGAGATTCTGGAAAATTGTCTAGTAATGGGGACAGTATGGGAGCCAGAAGTCAGATGACCAAATGTGTGTGATGTCATTCTGTAATCCAGGACTGAAATGATGTTTTAATATCAGATTATACTGAAGTCTCATGGAAGTTTGTTTTTGTAACCTGACAAAGAAAGATCCCTCACCCCCTTCATTTTGCCTTGCTTTAGTAAGTACCCAGGGAATAGTAATTCTTGGGATCAGTCAAAAAATATATAGTGAGATTAGTTAAGTACTGTTTTTTTTGTATCTGTGTGAATCTATTCATCTGTGTTATTTTAATATTTCCTGTGACTGAAACTGGTGTTGATTGTAAATAGATATTTAGGCTTTTCATTTTTTTATTATTTATTATGAAATATATTTAAACTTTTCATTGTGGCTGGTCTTTTAGAGAATGTTTTAAGCTTTGAGAGTATTTATATTTATTTGGTGACACTGTGGCCACTCCTGAAAGCCTTGCTGCAGTTGTCAAAACACTACCATTTGTAGCTGACTTTAGAGTGTTTGGTGGCAATAATTACTTTATAGTCTGAGCAGAGAGTCATAGCTAGTAAATCTGTGCCAGCCTTTCCCAGGTGGGTGTGTCTGAATGTCAAATTTCAAAGTGTGTGTATGTGTGTGTGTGTGTGTGTGTGTGTGTGTGTGTGTGTGTGTGTGTGTGTGTGTGTGTGTGTGTGTGTGTGTGTGTGTCAGCTGCTTGCAGCAGGACACAGAGCACACTGGTTTCACAGAGAGGGTGTTAGATGACTTGGTTTGGACACTCAGCTGAGGACTCAACTCTATAGCTATGTCATTGGGGAGTCTTATTGGGGGCCTGGAGAGAGAGGGAAAACTGGACCCCTGATTGTGTTCCCTGTGCGCTCTTAAGGGAAATTGTCTTTGATGCTGAGAGCTGCATCTGGAAATTCTGTGTTTATCTATCTTTGTTCCAAGTGAATGTCCATCACCAGTGTCAAGTGGTGAGGCTGACCCAGAGGGGGCATGTCATACCCACCACCCCAGCTTTTTTTTTGCTTCAGCATTCCAGTAAGTATACAAGGGCTCCTGTACACCAGCTTGTGACTTATTGTTGTTGCTGTTGACCCACTTTATTGCTGGTTCAACAGAGTAACAAATGGATTTTCTTATCTCATTTTGTTAATCGATAAATATCTTAATAAACTTGTGACCATTTTCCAGGAGAGTCCTGGCAAGTAAAGTAAGTGGTATTATTGTATGGTATCCCATGACTTTCTACATACTAGTAAAATTCTGTTAATTTTGTCTTTTGTTTTTTACAGGCGTTTTACATGCTACATGAGGCAGTAATTTCTGATGTGTGAATTAATTAAACAAGTAATGTATCCTCTCAGTGACTTTTCACATTCTAATACTTGCTTAGCATTAGAGAAATGAAAAGGATTTATTTGTCAAGGTGAAAATCTTTATAATTTGTCGAATAACAGGAAATCAGAGCTTGAAAAGTATGTCATCAGGTGGCAGGATGCATTAAGAAATGTGTCTCGGAGCCCTTTGATCAGTATTCCCACTGAAACATAGACTGTGTCATGTAATCATTGATCATTTGTTAAATGAATGGGTTCTGATTACACTTCAGAAATAATTATTTTGAAATGAAAGCATGTTGCATATATAAATTAGGCAGTAGAGAATGTGTACATACTCAACAGACTTCAACTGAAGACAGTTTTAGCAGACAGATAGAGTTGTAATTATGACGAGGCATTTACGGGATATCGTCTTATGTGTAATCATAAATGTGACTCTCTCTATTTTGTTTGTAGTAGAGAAATAAAAAGTTCTTGATTTTGGAAAGTATTTGATAAAAATAAGAACATTGCTACAGAAAGTATACAAATTCCACCCTGCTTTGCTCTTTATGGCTAAATGCATGTATGACAGAAATCACTTGTAATTCAAGTGTCTGCTTATTTTGCTCCCTCTGATCTTGCATTGTCTCATTAAAAATGGTCATTTAACCCTCACACCTATTAGTAATATATAAGCCGAGTCTCCAGCATAAATGAATAGTTAATGGCAATGTTTTAAGTTTTAAGTTTCACCTTTTTGAATTTAGGATATTTTGTTGCTGCACACAAGGGGTAGGTCCACAGGAAAAGTCGTTTTCTACTGGAAAGTGAGGGCAAACACAATGACAAAGCATAAAGTTTAGAAAGAAATGCACATTTTATTTCTGCTAAACACACTTCATTATGTGGTACATATTTAATCACACATGCCAGGTAGGCTGTAAACAGACATTTTGCCTTTAATTAAGCACTCAGTTATATGCATTTATGATAATTCAGTGCACTTGTCCGCAATGGTATAGTTTGATGCAAGTTCATTTATTGACTAAATGGTCTTCACAATTATTATATTACTTCATTACTTTTTATGCCCTTTTTTCTTTGCACAGTGAAAAGTTTCTCTTTTCTATTATTACCATGATTTCATGTATATGCAGTGAAAATCATGAGTTCTAAAATGGGTTTGACCACACAGTGGGAAGAATCCATTTGATCACTGTGGTGATCATCAATCTTTATATTTGTTTATTAACTATGGCTGCCCAACTGAGCATAGTCTGCTTTTTGTGGGAAAAAAAACAAGCAGAGCTACTGCAAAATGGTATAAACACAACAAAATATATTGCTCGTAATTAGTGCTTTCTTTTTATAACAGACTTTTTCAGACACTGATGCTTACAATGAACACGCTATTGAAAGACTTAATTCACATGACCAAAACACAAAAGATAATCAATGCCTTAACATTCTCCTTTATAAATATATCATAACATTTTCTTTCTCATTAGCTTATGGGGCACTGCAGACATTAAATGTCCACTGCCAACAGTACTCCTTCCAGCCTAATTCATCATCTGTTTCAAATATCAAGGCAACTTTGTTCCCTTATTTTATCACTGTGAATGTAAACCCTTTGAAATCAGTGCAACCAACAGAATGTCTAAACAAAACATTATTATGGTTCTCAAATCAGTTATGTACATGTAATCATGCATTCTGCAGTGTAATTCTCTCGAGGTTCTGCCTGTGTAAAAAGCCATACGTGTATCATACCCTGTAACAGACACATAGCTAGATTTACAATTAAAATATTCAGGAACACTGAATAACATGCCCTTTAACTGCATAGAAGTCACTGTATGATTGATGTATTTAGGTTGCAAGTCCCACAGCTGAACATACCCCTAGGAATGTTGATGGATTTGGGTGCCCGACAATTCAGCCTACTTTAAAAAATATCCTTACACTTCCTACCTCTTTGTGTACAAATAAAGAATTGTTGTTTGGTTCAGTTTACTAGACAAGCCTCTTAGGATTTTCCAATTATTTCTAATAGATGTTTTAACTGCTAGCTCATCTAAGGAGTTAGATAAACTCATAGCTTTACATTACATTTGCAGCCATGGTTGTATCAGAAGTTCTATTTGCCTGGTAAGTAGTATGCCTGACTAATTTTACGCATCCATCTTTTTGCTAATCAAACTCCTTGAGTAATCCCTAGAGTAAATTTTCTTGGACAAAGAATCAGCCTCATTTATAAAAGATGGATCACTTTCTGTTAGGCAGCTGGCTCTTGTAAACTTGGCTTTAAATATATTGGTCTTCATATGGAAAGGGTGCATAATAGCATATCTCACTATGTATTACTTTGTACTTGTTTTGTAAAATTTTTTTGTTTTCAATATCCCACTTTCCTCGTACCATTCCAAATCATTACATTTAATTGCGCTATTATGATAATTAAGCTGGCCTTTAAAAATTGGATGCCCCTTTCAAAAAATATATAAATAATTCTAAACGTACTGCCATAATTTCTCCCCAAAATAACAATATTGTCAGTGAAGTACTTATATAAAATAGAAAAAATGTAATTGCAACTACGCTACTGAGTGGTTCTCCTGCCAAACGTAAAGCACAAATGAATAAACCAAAACAGGAGATCCAGCCACGAAAGTCATTCAGAATGTAATGACAAACTCCAAGTAAAACCAGAAGAATCTTTTATTGCAACAACACGAAAAAGATAAGCGCTTTCGCGTGGGACACCCCACGCTTCTTCAGATAATATTGTACAACATAGAGAGTCTTTAAATATAAAAATAGGTGGGAAAAAGCTTGTTTCAAAAACAATTAATCAATTAAAACAAATTTATGGTCAGGACTACTAAAAGATACAGTGTTAAACACACCTAACCCACTGATAAATAAACAATGATGCACTTCTGCTACATTTCCTACTTCATTGATTTAGTTCAAAGCACTTTACGTTAATGTGTATAATAATATATGTCATGTCATTTTGATCAAGTAAATCCCAAGATAACATTGTTAAACAATTTATATATTGTTATAAAACATCTCAAATATAAACTATATACAAAACATATTATATAGATATATAACATTATACTAATAAATACTATAAGAATCAATTGGTTCTTGAATGGATTCCAAAACTCATATGTTTATGTTATCTAAAGTTAGTGTTGTTATATATAAAAAATATATGTAGACAATACATAAATATATACAGAAAATTATGGACAATATATATACATATAAAAGATTATGTCCTATCTTTCAAGCAGTGGTTTGATGGATATATAATTATTCAAACCTGGACATATATGCGCACTGAACCTCAAAATCCACTTCAATTCTGCAGAGGCCAACTCATTGTCAGAATCTCCTCCCCTTATGCTATCTTTCAATACCTGTAAAACTCTAAATCTAAAACTATGTAGGGGATGATCTAGTACATGTTTCGCTAACGCGTTGGTCTCAATACCTTTGTGCATATCATATAGATGGTTATATATCCTATCTTGTAGCCTTCTCTTGGTTAGTCCCAAGTAGAAGGCATCACATGATACACAGTCAGCAAGGTATATGAGATTACGTGTATTACACGTAGCATGAAACCTAGGAGTAAAAGTCAATGTACTAGTTTATATACCTGGTTATTGGTGATATACTTGCACCTATTACATTGGTTACAGGCAAACGTGCCCAAGGGCATGTCTGAGCTAATGGTCAAGGAACCTACATCATGATGGTCTTTACAAAGGATTTGTTTCAAGTTTTTACAATTCTTGAACAAAAAAGCAGGTTGATTACCTACTAATAACTTGGTCTGTGGATCCACTGTCAACACATTCCAATTTCTATATATCACATCTTTTATACTGTTGATATCACTAGTGTACTTTGTGATAGATTTAACACGATTTCCATTGTTATTTACTCTGTTCCCAAATCCATATTTCTTGGGGCCTCTATAAGCCCTGGTTGCTTCTTCGCTAACTAAACTTGATGGAGTCACATGGCCCAATACTTCACTTCTAATACTTTTCACCATGCTGGGCTCATAGCCCCTATCTATGAACAAAGATTCCATAAAATCAGCCTCCGCTAGTAGTATCTCATGTTGTTTACAAAGTCTAAGTATTCTGACAAACTGACTTTTCACGATCCCATAGAAGATGTGCCTAGGGTGCATGCTGTCAAATGTAAGGATGGTATTCTTCCAAACTGGTTTTCTATAAAGTGAGGAGACAATAGATCCAGAATCTGTAATCTTTAAGGTCACATCTAAAAAATGTATTTCTACCGATGATACTTCCTTGGTGAATCTAAGGAAGGAGGTAGTTGTCTCTAGATATAACAAAAACTGATCAAACATCTGTTGGGAACCCTCCCAAACAATGAGTATGTCATCTACAAAACAATGGTATAATTTAACAAAACTTAAACAATTCATGTTGAAACAAAAAAGAT
Organism: Protopterus annectens; assembly: GCF_019279795.1. Taxonomy (NCBI): domain Eukaryota; kingdom Metazoa; phylum Chordata; order Ceratodontiformes; family Protopteridae; genus Protopterus; species Protopterus annectens. The sequence continues at coordinate 228,823,064 of NC_056732.1, read as the reverse complement.
TTCTCCCAAGAGAAAACCACCAAATTTGCATACGTATTCGCGCAGGGGGTTCCCATGTCAACCCCCCACTGTTGTAGGAAGCATCTGTCTCCAAATAAGAAGATGTTATTATATAATACAAATTCAAGCAACTGGCAGACTAAAATTACTCTGTCATTGCTAAAAGAAGTCTCATTAACTAGTAGCTCCCTAACAGATTATATGCCAACTTCATTAGGTATAGAAGTGAATAAGTTCCTAACGTCAAGCGTAATTAAAAGATATTCATGTGTAGTGACATCTAAAGTTAAATTATCTAGACTTTCTAATAAATGGTGAGTGTCCTTCAAAATAGATGGAAAAGTATTAACAACTGGCCTTAATACTTGTTCAAGGAAGACAGAAATATTAGCTGTTACCCATTTTTCCCCGGATACAATAGGTCTCATAGGAATGGGGACAGTGCCTTTATGGATTTTAGGCAGTCCTTTGATAATGGGAAGGACTGGAAATTTTATTGAAAAATACTCAAAAGTCTCAGGACTTATCTGCCTACACATTAATAAATCATATAATGTGTCCTGTACATTTGTTATAATACTAGTAACTTCGTTACGATTAATGGGCTTACATGTTAATTCATCTGATAACATCAATAACATATTATTATGATAATCCATGGTATTCATTAATACCACTCCACCTCCCTTGTCAGCAGGTTTCACAGTTATTTTATGATTATTCGTTAATTCATATAAAGATCTAAACTCCTTCTGAGTTAGATTGTAAAATTGCTCTTTCTTACAAATACCTGAAAAAAGCGTGTAAAAGTCACCTTCACACAGTTTAAGAAAGCATTCAACTTGCGGAGGCATAATAGGCATAAAGGAACTACTTCGTTTAAACCACAAAGGATGTAAACTAATAGATGGTACATCATCATTACTTGAAAAAAACAATTTCAAAGATAGCTGTCGACAAAACAATCTGAGGTCTATAATCGTTTCACTAAGTACTGCTCTATGAGCAGGAATAAAGTTAAGACCTCTATTCAGTAAACTGATGTCACAACTATCCAAAACATAATCAGAATGATTGAATACCAAGTTAGTCAGTTCCTGATCTTGGTGTTTTGCATGGACCTCTCTCCTGAGAATTTTCTCTTGCGTCGACCACTGCTGATAGATCTCCCTCTGTTCTGCGGCATATACTTCCTCTGATATGGCAAAAAAGGAACATTGCCAGGATTAGTGGATTTTGGAATTGCTCCTTTATTAAAGTCAGTTTTGTTGAAAAAGGCTTGCCGATTGGGTGGAGGTGTGTCCGTAACTGTTCGTTCGCTATTATTACAGACACCTGAAGCCAACTCTGCAGTATGTTCAGCACTTCCCGTTTGAAAAGAAACAATGGATGCTGGTAAAACAGGCAAAGTAGGTACGCCTAAATTATATTTTATACTAGATGTAGCTTGTCCATCCGTGGTGCCAGAACCTAAATTCTGTGAATGTTGGGATCTGGGCCAAACAAACACTTGGCCTGTTATAAAGTCATTGCGATCCCTTATTAACTTGAGATGCTTCGTTAATTTCAGCCTCTCACTAAAAGCATTCACTTGTATACAAATATTTCGCAGTTTGTTAAGGCAAAAATCAGAATGAAAACGCTCTGTTATATCTTTATATACATTGTCAACTTTGGTACGTAACTCATTTTCCAGTGGAGAAAAATACTGCAAAAGTAACTTTACATAATTGAACCCAAGTTCAATATTAAGGTCTTGCCATTGCTTTAATGAAACAGGGTGGGAGTCCCCATAGGTAGGCATGCAGAAAACCCGCATTCCTCTGGGGACCACCCGAAAGTGTAGACAAGCCTTTAGGTGCAGCCTTTGCCACACATAACGCTGCAATTGCTATAGATCATCTTCCAACGATCTTAATAAAGAATTAAATTCAGTCAAATTCTCACCAGCATTCTGTAGAGGCACGCCGCTTTGATTGTTAACCAAATCCAGAGACAATAAAGGGTTGGAATCTACAGCAAATAGTCCGTTCCATAGTACGGCAGTATCCCTCGGCTCCGGACAACGAATAGAAGTAGCAGGCATTGGCTCCATCGTGTGTAGTTAGTTGCAACAAATAACCAAGAATAAAATAGAAAAAATGTAATTGCAACTACACTACTGAGTGGTTCTCCTGCCAAACGTAAAGCACAAATGAATAAACCAAAACAGGATATCCAGCCACGAAAGTCATTCAGAATGTAATGACTAACTCCAAGTAAAACCAGAAGAATCTTTTATTGCAACAACATGAAAAAGGTAAGCGCTTTCGCGTGGGACACCCCACGCTTCTTCAGATAACATTGTACAACATAGAGAGTCTTTAAATATAAAAATAGGCGGGAAAAAAGCTTGTTTCAAAAACAATTAATCAATTAAAACAAATTTATGGTCAGGACTACTAAAAGATACAGTGTTAAACACACCTAACCCACTGATAAATAAACAATGATGCACTTCTGCTACATTTCCTACTTCATTGATTTAGTTCAAAGTACTTTACGTTAATGTGTATAATAATATATGTCATGTCATTTCGATCAAGTAAATCCCAAGATAACATTGTTAAACAATTTATATATTGTTATAAAATATCTCAGATATAAACTATATACAAAAACATATTATATAGATATATAACATTATATTAATAAATACTATAAGAATCAATTGGTTCTTGAATGGATTCCAAAACTCATATGTTTATGTTATCTAAAGTTAGTGTTGTTATATATAAAAAATATACGTAGACAATACATAAATATATACAGAAAATTATGGACAATATATATACATATAAAAGATTATGTCCTATCTTTCAAGCAGTGGTTTGATGGATATATAATTATTCAAACCTGGAAATATATGCGCACTGAACCTCAAAATCCACTTCAATTCTGCAGAGGCCAACTCATTGTCAGAATCTCCTCCCCTTATGCTATCTTTCAATACCTGTAAAACTCTAAATCTAAAACTATGTAGGGGATGATCTAGTACATGTTTCGCTAACACGTTGGTCTCAATACCTTTGCGCATATCATATAGATGGTTATATATCCTATCTTGTAGCATTCTCTTGGGCTCTCTTCTCTTCTCTCTCTCAAAAAAATATATAAATAATTCTAAACGTACTGCAATAATTTCTCCCCAAAATAACAATATTGTCAGTGAAGTACTTATATAAAATAATATACTTAGAAAACGTTGACTTATAAACTGCCTGTTTCTCCCAGCCTGCCATAAAAACATTATTTTACAAAGCTGTAAAATAAAATAAAATCTAGTGTTTCTTTAATGAATCTTACTTTACCCAGCAGAAAAACTTTCATGTTCTATGTTCTTCATTTCCAATTTGAAGCCATTAGGTGTTACAGAGTATGAAGATTGTATGCCTATCTTAGCTAACAAGCAATCTTATAACACAGCAATCTCCCTAGGGTTTTCAGTAAGATCAAACAAGTCTTCTATAAAATACGCACCTTTAATCCCAATACTATTTAACATCATGTCAACAAAGCTGGCCAAGGCATCTACCTTATCCCCAGTGCTTATCAGTATCAGCCTTAAGGTTGGATAATTTACAATATTATGAAATTTAAGCAATTCATAAATCTTGTTAATTTTTGGTGTGTTGATTCTGAAAAAAGTAGCTAGACTGGTATGTAATAGTCCTTCGCTAAGAGATTAATGAGCCTAATAGCTCTTTTTCTCTCAGGCCATATTACCTGGATATAATCAGTGTTACGATTTAACATCTGTAACACTTACTCTCTAGATTTCTAAGCAACTAAAATCACAATTGCCCTCATTTGTCTGCCTTAGTGACTAATATATGAGCATTGCTTTGCAAGTCCCTTAGGGCCTTTTGCTCTTATTTTTTTTTCAGATTCTACAATTTGCTTTCAACCATCTTGAAGAAAATTATCCTAAGTCTTCTTCAGTTACTTCAAAAAAGGCTTCCAGTTCCCACAAAAAAGGAATTGAAAGCGAGTTTAGAAGTACTTGGCTGAGAAAACAACTTAAGTTAATTACTGACAGATGAGAATTCATAACATCTGTATTTCAGATCCATCTTGTGTATGGAGTCTCCTAAATAGTTAAAACTTTTGAATAAATCTCCTCATGTCACAGGCACAAAAGCTTACCTTTACTTCTTTGGCTTTGAAAATAGTCAAGAATTGTTTTGCTAAATTAGTCTTAAAAGAGTTATAAATAACAGTTTCTTGTTGTTCCTTGCTGTGCATTGGTTACCTCACTACTGGTATTCACCTTGGGTCACCAAGTCTACATTTCTACCTGTGCTCTTATGCCAGTGAAGAAATCTCCACAAATTGGCATAATACATTAAAACAACAAAGAATTTAGGACTACACAGCAGTCATGGTAATGTTTTACAAAAAATAAACTAGGGTGACTGGCACTGCAGAAGGCAATAAAACTGAGTTGGCATAAAGGAAATAAGGCTCCCTCATAAAGATACCCAAGCAAGTTAAACCTAATAATTACCTAACTGTCATAAGTTACACTGGGTTTAGAGATGTGGAGAAAGTTTACAGTATGTCTGCTTGAAACTTAGCAGTTCAAAACTAAAACCCTTGGCTGCAGCTATACGCCAGCAATGATGTAGCCAGATATACTCTTTTTACTCTACTGAGTACATTTCTAAGGGCATCACTTAGAAAAACGGGGGCTTTTTCAAACCATATTATCTCCACAAGTATGTAAATGAATGCTTGTAGTAATTCATACAAGCATAGTAATCTTATACAGAAGATTACTAAGCTAAAAATATCCTTAGAGGGGAACAGCTGTTAATGATGCATACATTTATTAAGTTCTTCAAGGGGCAACATTTGGAAAGATGTGCCCATTTTAAATGACTAGCAGGAGTAGGGGGTAGCAGAAACAGTTGGTGAGTACAAAATGTCTACACTTTTGCACTGCAGTTCTATGCAAACAAAAGTATGCATAAACAAGCACAGCTTTGTAGGGAGCAAGCCCACTACAAACAAATATAGGGTCTTTACTCCAACACATCTCTTTACTTTATTATTCTTATTGTCAAAGAATGAGGGTTCAGTTTAATGTAAACTAGAATTGTCTTGTTGCTTTTATTAACAGTTGAAGTCATGGACAATGAAAAAAAATACTATAATGCAAAGAGTAGAACATCACTTCAATATGTACAAAGGAAAGTGGAGGTAAATTTGGCCTCCCAGACAAAGGACAAACACAAGGCATTCTTTAGCTATGCCCACAACCTCAAAGGCAATACACATTTGTGTGCAGAGCTCATTGTAAATGGAGCCACCTATACTGAGCCAGTCTGAATGAAGACATGATAAATCAGTAAGCAAAGGAGAGTAGTATTGATGGAATTGAATTTGTCTTTAAGTCTTGGTGAGTACCTTCATGAGGTGGACCCTGTTTTTCAAAAAATATCATCAAGACAACCCTGATATACAGACTGTATTTTATATAGCATATATCATGGACAGAAGTAGATTAAAAAATAAAAAAAACATAGCCAGGTGCACAAGACCCGGGATAAAAAAGTGCCCGATCCTGGTAGGTGCACTGGTGCCAGGACTAGAGAAAATGGCAGTCTAGAATCCTCAAGACATGAAAACATTCCTACAATGGGGCTAAGCTAGGCCCAGGGGGAGGATACCCCCCCATTATAGAAGGAAGTAACAGTACACAAAAATCACAAAAAGTGATAGGCCAAAAAATGACATAAAGATGATAGAGTTGACTACTAAAGATAAGAAAGAAATTATGCAGTGTTACTATTGTGCAAGAAGCCCAGGATTTCTAGACAGAAAATATACAAGAAGATTAAGAGAAAAATTAGAGGAAAGAAAAATACTTCCACAGGAAAAACTGTCAGAAGGTTCAAATAAATGTTTTGTTCATTAGTACAACAGATTTGTGAAAAACATTATATAGACTGAGAATCCTTGGACTGTTTCAAAAAAGAAGCAACTGAGGAAGTGCAAAAATATAAAGAACACAATCTAGAGACTTTTAAAAGGTATAAAAAGAAATATGGACATGGGAAAGAAAGAGAGCTCTCATATGGTGCAAATTAATCAACACAATAAAAGGCTTCCCAAAGATATTCAAAGAGAAATACAGGCAAAGGCATCCAGATCTGGATATTTTCACAATAAAAAAATAAGATCACATAGAGTGAACATAAAATAGAAGACTAGTAAGTAGAAGTTAAAAAAATAGAAGTTGAAGTTATGGATTACTTGCAAAGTGAAGGATTTAGTGTACAAAGTCTAACACAGGTTATATCACAGCATAATGGAACAGCGAGTCCCCAAAGTAAGAAGAAACAGAAGGCACAAGATACGTCTGAAGAAATATGGACATGTGAAACAAAAAGAGATTTAATATGGTGCAATATCTATGCAAAAGAGAAAGCAAAACTAATTAATACAAAAACAGCAGCACCAAAAATATTTGAAGAGAAATTTAGGCAAAGGCATCTGGACGTGGAAAATCTTACAATACAAAAATAAATAAGAAAAGAAGATTAGTAATGGAGAAGTTAAAGAAATAGAAACTGAGGTTATGGATTACATGTGACGTGAAGGATTTAGTGTGTAGAAAATCTAACTCAGATAACATCACAGCAGGATAGAGCAATGCATCCTCAAATTAAGGAGAAACCAGTGGAGTGGATTCAGTAGCCATATGAAGATACTTTGGAGATTCATTGGAGTCTTCTATAGGAAACCAGTACAAATGTTAAGTTGCACTGCACAGCAAGGGAAGGAACAGGAAAGTGTAGCAACTCTGACACAGTCAATGTTGTGGATGAATAACCCAGTGAGTTCCCATAAGAAAGAGCAACAGATGACATGGGATGTAACTGAAGGGAATGTGACACAGGAAGATGCTCTGCAATTTTCTACAGAATTCAGGAAACGGAGAACAAAGAATGTGCCCTCAGTTTTGAAGAAAATGATCTAAGAGAAGAGTTGCTTGATTTAGTAGAGATGAACAGACATATTAACATCAATGAAAGAAATAGACTACAGAAAGTCAATAAAATTCCAAAAGATAGAAGTTTGATAAAACAAATGAACACCGTAATTAGGACTGCCCATATGGATTCATGTGATATAGCAGAAGTAAATAGGATATATTACTGTGCAGCTAAATTAATAACGGATAAAGTCTTGCCTCAAAAATACAGGGTAGTGAGGGAAAGGAAAGGGAGAAATTGAATGCTATCATGGAAGTATCAAATAGAGAAAACTAGAAAGCAATTAAGGCAAGAAGTGTCAGTGTTAGAAGAGGGAACAGATCAACAAAAATACTTAGAAAGATGTAATAAAATCAATGCAGAATATACGAACAGATCAGGATCTAGCATGCACCTTGACAAATAAAAGCTAAAAATATCAGCACAGGCAGAAAAATTTAGAAGATATTTATTTATTTTATTTATTTATTTTACATTTGTTAACCGGGATAATCCGACTGGATACATGTCCATTTACAAAAAGCTCCAAACAAGACAATATGAGACATTTACAGAAATAACAAAACATAAGCATTTACAGCAAGGTGACATGATATGTAAATAATAGCTTAAATTTAGTTAGTTTACTTACTAATTATACATGACAGAAATTTATTATAGTAAGGAGTACTCAGGTAACCAGGATCAAGGAATAGTATATTCAAAGAGATAGCTAGCCAGGGTTAAAACAATGGCAGGTGATATCAGACCCCAGGTAGCCTTTTATTTTAGTTTTAAATTGGTTTAATGAGGGGAGAGAGGTAATGACAGGAGGGATATGCAGAGAAATATAAATGAAAAGTACAGAATAGGCAGTTTATTGATGTCCCCCAAAAAGCAAATATTCGTTGATCAATGTCTGCCATCTAACACACAGGATTAAGGCTATGAGCTATTAATTAGCTGCTTCTTGCCATCTAAGGTCTAATCCTTTCAGTCTCTATTTGCCTACTGTGTGACTTTGAGTATGTAACCTAACCAAATAGTGCTCCAAGGCTGTGTGAGAAAAAGTTCTGTTCGGATCAGTGCTTTATCCCAATTAACAGGTACAAACATACAAATAAATAAATGTAGTATCAGTCACGTTAGTGACAGCCTTGGATAAATGCGTTCACATCAGTATATTCAACAGTATTCCTTTTAGCAAGAGCTGCTATAGATGCATAGATGCAGTCAACTCATTAACACCTCTGAGCTATGGAATGTCACACCTCTAACAGCCTGCACACATCATTACATTCAAGAGCATTGTCTGAGTTCAAAAATATAAGCCTGAGAAATGTAAATAACTTGGAAACAGTACATGTTATTAAAAAGGTAAAACATCAGTAGTAACAATAAAATGACTCCTCCTCCACAATGGGATCTAAATTTAATGTTGATATCCTTACCACCCTTCCCTCTGAACTGTCTGCCTGCATCATGAAATTATTGACCTGGAAAACTATATTTTACTGGCTGTCACTTCAGCAAGAAGGGAAGAAGAGATTCAAGCCTCTTGCTCTCCTCCTTATCTCTGGTTTTTACAAGGACAGGACAGGGACAAGAACTAACCCGTCACTCACCCGGCCCTTTCTCTCAAAAAAATACCAATCAATCCAATATCAATCCATCCATTTCTCCAAACTATTCTGACAGAGCTGAACAAAAGCATCATTTTTTGGATGTCCATCATCAGCTCATCCCTTATTTGCATAGAATACAAACAAATCAGGAAATCCAGGACACTATATTTTCTCCTATGCAGAAAACAGGAAAAGAAAACCCAGTGCTAAAGTGACCTTATCCAGATGGTTGTCTTCCTGTTTTTCTTATGTGTATTCACTCAGTGGCAAGCAACTAGGCTCTACACTACCAAACACTTCCTAGGCAGGAGTCTATCCACTTCTGTAGCCTTCTGTGATAGACTAGGACAGACTACCATTTTGTCAGCAGCTACTTGGGCCACTCTCCTTTGTTGTCTCTCATTTTGTCTCATTTTTGGCCTCCAGAACAGATATCCACAGTGGTTCCAAGTTTGTTCCACAGAGCTCCATTGAGCCACCAAATTACATACAGGTGGTAGGACGCCATCCCATCCAGGAGCAAGAAAAGAGGCTAGATTTATTAAACATTTAGTGTTTAGTAGTTATACCGCTCCATTCCATTTGTCTCTCGCCTCCTTTGTGCCCCTCCCTCCTTCCTCCTCCTCCCCAGGCTCCTTCGGATTAATTCTTTACAGTGATAGTGCATTCACAGTCTTTGCAATGTTGTAATGTTATATAATGCACATAAACCCAGAATTATATTTGTTAACTAAAGTTCAGAAATTACTGTTCGTGTCTAGGTAACCATATAAGTGGCTACTCAGAAATCCTTAATGCCATTATCATATCAGTGTCATCTTGTTGTATTGTGAGAAGTTTTTTTTTTCATTTAAGTTCATGGAATGTGACTAAAGGGACTGGTTATGATTCTGAAACACATGTTTTTGTACTAGATCTATCCATATTCCATAAGCTAAGAAAAAAAGCTTGTGGTATTTAGTCCTTTGCAATAATGAGAAAAGGCTCTTTGAATACCCCCATACTGCACTGGCAGAGTAATTTTGTTCATCCAGACTTGAGCTTTCATGTGGCAGCAAGAAAACCTTTCTGAGTGCTTATTGAGACATTTTCAAAATATAGCAAATTAAGCTTATTTGTCAACTTAACAATACAAGTAACACTTAATCTCTCACAAAATGTACAACTTAACACAGTAAATATATACTGTAGTATTCTTCAGCATCTTCTAAGGTTTCATCTGATGCCATGCAATAGCTTTAAATCAATCAGTTTTGGATATATTAATATACATATGGAAATAATATATATCTTCACAATTACCATCAAAAAACAAAAACATATCCTAATGCTATACATGGACAATGATGATACATTTTCTGTCTCCAGCATTACATTTTCCATCATACCCTTCAACAACTCTTAACTGTCTCACTCATGGATATATGAATGCAAATATGAAAGTATGAATATAAATGAAAAACGGTGATTAATGTCTCCAGTGGAAGACATCCTAGATTGACTGTCTTAGTGTTATCTTGTTGCTTGCACCTTGTCCTTTGTTATGTTGCCTATTTCAAGTTGGTAAGTCCCTTAGTGATAGAAGTCTGTCCCAGGAAATGTCAGGAGACCATAATGAGCTATGGTTGGTAAATGGAAGTATGAAAAAAGCACCACAGGACTGCAGAACTATGTGAAAGAAATTTACTGAGGGAAATAATGGGACTGTTGGGAGTGCTTAAAAAATTACATACTTTATTTTCATCTGAAATTATGTGTGACATATGCAACTATAAAAGGGGAGAATCCCAAGCATTTGAAATACAGTTGTTGAATGCAGAGTTTGCCATATTTATAGTTAATATCATGGAATCAATATAAAAGGCAGAGAATAAAAATGTCCCTCAACTTTCAGCTGCAAGGAACCATTTTGTTTTCTGTAGCATTCCTTGTCATTGATTCATCTTGAATGTTGTTATTTTGATATGTGTATAAAATGACAGGATCTGGTCCAGGATAACACTACCACTATACCTGAATGTTCTTATCAAAGTCTCAGTGTTGGATCTATGAACAGCTATGACATAGATCAGCCTGTTTGTGTGCTCCAAAAAAAGACTTCTTGACTAAGATCATTACTTGGATTATGATTTAACAGCACTGTTGTAAAGACGCATTAGTTCCACAAATTTGGAAACATCCTTGTAGCCTTCCTAAAATAGTATCAAGGTTAGACCCTTGGTAGATTAGTGATATGCTTACTAAAGTATCTGTACCTTTTCACAATTATGCTTTAGATAGATTACAAGAATTAATGGTGCTATAATCAACCCATCGGGTTTCACATTTATGATTATTCTTCTATTCTTCAAATAGGAGTTGCACTTCACCAGTAAAATATTTGTTACCTTCTTTATACACATATATATATATATATATATATATATATATATATATATATATATATATATTTGTGTGTGTGTGTGTAGAATTTGCAGGTGAGTTTCGGGAACATTGGAGACTAGACACCTGTATTTCCATTTTGATACTTAACAGGATTAATGTTATAATTGTTTCGCGTTTATATTTGTAGATGTTGATTTGTATCAAATAGCTTTTAATTTTGAAAATTAGCTGAATGGATATGCTTTTTTACTGTTTTGCCATTTTATTTGAAAGTTCTCCCATTTCAACCAGTCACATCACATCTGCTTCTTCCTGGTTAATTGTCTGTGGTTTGGAAATTGCCATTAAGAAAGTCTATATTTGGCACTGTTATTACTCTTTTTTTTCTTGGATGTCTGTGATGATTTAATTTATACAGAAATACCTAATTTGTCTTTCAATTAATTAAGGAAGATGAACTGAATGTGCTACTTCTGGATTCAGTGCTAGATACTCTCAGTATTAATTTCATCAATGATTTTGTGAAGTATATTAATAAATGAAAAAAAATGGGAACTGATCCCCACCAATTGGAATAAATACCTGCAAATAAAATAAAAAAAACCACTGTAGTGTATCAGAGACCCAGACTGCAAAAGTACTTTAGCGTAACAACATTTTTTATTTTACACATTCAGTAGATAAAATGATTTCTTCTGAAATAATTACAACTTTTAAAACCAAACTTTAACTGCACATTGAAATACACAATTAACTAGTCATGTTGAAAATTTAATTAACAATTGCGATTAATCCAAAAAGTGCCATATTAACCCCTTACTAGATAACTAATCTACGATCAATAAGGAACATTAAATGTAGATAGTCTCATTTAGGCAAGGTAGCTGATCAGCACTCCGTCTTATTTGCCATTCAGTTTTGTTTCTTTCAATAAAGTTTTTATAATTTCCACCTCTCATATCTACTGGAACTTGCAGTAAAACAGCAAACAGAAATGTTTTATATTTGGCACAGTTGGTTACATGCCTATAAAGAGCATTATTGCTGTTCTTAACTTTAATATCATAAACATGTTCATTAATTCTTTTGCCCAGACTTCTAGTAGTCATACCTGTGTAATAATTTGAACAGCCTGAGCACATCACAATGTAAGGAATGCCTTTGCAATGACAATCAAACCTACTCGGTATCTTAATAGTGTAATGAAGATGTTCTAACAGGCAGGCAGTGCAAAAGTTACACTTAAAGGTAACTAAACTTTTATTGGTGTAAGGTAAAAGAACCTTAGTGTTTTCATGTTGTAACAAATAAGTTATACTGTAGTTCCTCCTGTAAACAAAATAAGGATGGATTCCAACAATATTAATTAAGTCACTACTACCCACAATAATTTTCCAGTTGTTGGAAATAATGTTTTTAATCACAAAACTATTGATTGACATATCTATTAAACAATGGGGTACTGTGTGTGAACCTCCTATAGCTGATTGAACCACATTTTTCTTTTTAAAACCCTTTACTAAGATGAGTCCAAATTAGTCATACCTTTTGGAACAAATATCTTGGGCAGTACTTTCTAACATATTCAAGTTATATTGTCTCACTTTAAATAGAGGTAGGATAAATTATATTTCTTCTACAACATTTCTGTCTAAACTAGTCAGCCCTGAGGCCCTTATGAATTGACCTCTAGGAATATTATTTTTAATAAAACCAGGGTAGTTGCTCTGGTAATGGAGATAACAATTAGAAAGAGTACTCTTAAAATTAATTTTACTCCAAAACTTTCTGTTGAAGAATCTCATTTTAATTTAACGTCCAGGAAACAAACTGAGTGTCCTTTTTTTCCTAAATTGAACTTTAAAAAGCTAGTCTTTTATGTAAACTATCAATAAAGCTGGAATATTCACAACAGTCAAGCCCATTGCAACACCCTTTCTTTGCTTATAATATTTGTTGTTAAACAAAAAGAAATTGTTCTCTAACAAAATTTCTAGTAGTACACAAAAATTAATAGTGCTATAGACTGTGGCAGTATATTTATTCAAAAATAACCTTACATATTAAATGCCCTCTTCTTGAGGTATAGAAGTAAAACAGACATGACATCTATGGATAACAAATAATTCCAAATTCTTGGAATGTATAATTTTCTCTAAAGACTTGAATACTATCTAAAAAGTCCCAAGAATCCTGAATATATGATGGTATCCATTGGACAATTGGTCTGAATAAAATCTGAGAATAATGACATTCCTTCTGTGCTTCCATTAGGAGCAGACACTATTGGTCTGCGGGGGGGGGGGGGGTAGTGGTACTTTTATGAATTTTAGGTATGCCAAAAAGTACAAGTATCTTTGGAAGTCCAACCAACAAAAATTGAGTAATTCACCATTCATTTCACTATCCATGAGATACTCATACAGACAATTTTGTGTATATGTAAAACTTTTTTGTACATCATATAATGATACTTCAAGATATTCTTCTTTATTTCCCAAAAAAATTCTAGTGCTATATTATAAGTATCAATGTTCATAATGAACAGTCCTCCCCCCTTATCTGCCTTCATAAACCTAACCTGCTTTAAACTCATTAACTCTTTCAAGGATTTTCTTTCATCACAATTCAAACTGTAATAAGGTTTATGATTTTTTTCATTTGGCGCCTGCCTAATGTCTCTTTCACAAATTGTTCAAATATTTTTAAAGTATGGTGCAATGTAAGATTATAAGCAGACAGTTTCCTATAACACTTATTAATGTGCATATCATTTAATAGATAATTTAAGTTAAGCTTTCTGGTAAAGAACTTAAGTTCTAGGATGGTCTTACTTAAATTCGCTCTGTGACTGGGAATAAAGTTCATCCCCAATTCCAACACCTTCCGGTGAAAGTGATTCAGTTCGTAATCAGACAAAAATAAAAATTTTTGAATTAACACTCAGGGTTTGTTCAAATGTCACTAATATTTTCTACCTGTGCTCATGCCCATGCTGCAGTTCATAACATTCTTTCCTCTCCCTCTATTAAAGTTTTTTGAAACCTCTAAATTGTTAGCATTAAAGTGAGAACTTATCCTTGAAGAACATAAAGGAAGCTTGGGAAAATCTTCTAATGTATGGCTGAAGCCAAAGGCAACATATTCAACAGTGTCTATCTGCCTTAGCACTGATCCTATTATCATGACGGTACTCAATTGAACTCCCTCCACTAGTTTTAAAGGGCTTGCCCTATTCAAATTCGTGTTGATATTCATCTTATTGTAAAAATTTGTATTTGTATAAACTCCTCTTTTGAAATCTCTCAGATTTCTTTTTGAATTTTGAATTGAACACATAGGAGTTTTGACTTATATGCAGCCAAATCATGAACCACCTTTTTCTGTTTGCACAAAACCACATTTATTTGCATTGATTAATGACCACAAATATATTGTATTAATTTCGCAGAACTGGTTGTTCAAGTAACAGCCCAGCCAAATTCTCATCCATTCTTTCAATATCAGCTTTCAATTTCTCAAGGGTGAGACAGTTATTTTTAATAAGCATCTTTAAAAATTCAAGACCAGCATTATCGAAAAAGTGAACCAGCACTTGATGGAACGAGTCTTCATAGGTCACATCATTCAAGATTTTAGCAAAATGAAACCCTTGAGAACAATTCTGAGTCTGATGCAATGCTTGAAATATTTATTCTCTAAAGAAACCGCCTAGAACTTCTTAAGATTTTTCTTTAATTCTATTAAATGGGCTTTAATGTTGTGTCTAGCAAGATTTCCATCATATCATTCATTTGAGGTTGTGAATGGATCATAGTTATATTGTAAAATCCCTACTACATCCTTGAAACATGGATTTGCATCAATACCTGAAGGTTTATTAATATGTTGGACCTCAATAATAGTCTCACTACCATCAAAAACGTCACTGAGATGTTCAAATCATTCCATTCTCGCAGCAGTATTTGGATTCTTTGGACTAACTACTGCCTTCAAAGAAAGGACTGTAGAACTATTAATTTTTATAGTGAGCTACTAGAAATTTTGTTAAAAAACAATGTATTTTTGTTTAACAACAAACACTATAAACAAAGAAAGGATGCTGGAATGAGCTGTAGCTCCTGCTTTTACTAGTCTGGTATTAGGGTGGTGGGAAATGGAAATTCTACCAAATATTATGTGTTCAAAACATTGTCTTTTATAGAAGATTTGTTGGCAATCTGTTTTTCATTTTTCAGGATGAGACTTGCGATTATTCCAACTTTATTGTTAGTTTAAATCAAAGCACTATCTTTCTGGTTTAGAGAAGAAGGGAAACTCAGTTTGATGACAAAACCTAAATTAGTAAATAATATATATCATCTATTACAGAGCCATCAGGAGTACAACTGCAGTAAACTGCTATAAGCTGATAGTCTGGCAATTCATTGTTTTGTATGCTAAATGTTATGCAGAGTAGTTAATATCTCATCCTCCTACCATCAGCAACCAATTCTGCTAAATAAGTTCTGTTCTTCCTGTTTCCTGTAGCATAATTTTCCATTAGTATTTGAAGTTATAGCAAAAACAGTTATTTTGATGGAATTCATTTTTATATTTGCTCTGACTTCAGCCTATTCTTAAAAGATAATTTTCACTTTCCTTAATGTAATAGTTTGATTTCCTTATTGTCTTTCTCAGTTTCCACCTCATCAGGTAAGTGCCATTTTTTTTGTTGTATACTGCTTATCTGGCTAGCTTTACTCAGATTACGTCTCAATAATTGTTACTGCTACTTTGCTACCTAATCTTGTGTACCGTATAGGTCCTCCTCATACTGCACTTGTTTCCTAAACTCAATTTTCCTCCTTTCTCACACCCCACCACTAACTACAATTCCTCCTCAGTTCATTTATCTTCCTGCTCATTTCCATAATTTCTCCTTTAATATCTCTCTTAGCAACAATTTTAAAGCTACATTAATACTTGTCTGTTTGTAAATCACTACTAACCTCAAAACACCCCAATTTGATCTTATTCCTGTGGCCATCATGCCATAAATACATTACCTATTATTGTATTTTATTTTTCTATTCAATAATTACCCAATTTATATTAATTTCCCTTTTTTTTGTGATGAAATTCTATGTTCATGTAAGAAATATTTAAAAATTATGTAAATAAGCTCATGTACAGATGTTTTTACCCTGCAATTATAAACATACATCATGTAAAAACTTAAAAGTGGAGTTTTTCTCCCCAGACCTACTCTGAAAATGGGTTTTACCATTCGACTTCTCCCAGTCGACAAAGACAAATAATAAATAAATTCTCTTCATACAAGTGCCATATTCCATTGTACACTGTTAGCAGTACCTCATGGAGGCATCAATCTATATGTTGTTCTATAAACAGTAAGTCTACTCCAAGTTGTAACAGTGTAGAAGAACATGTGTAAACATAAAATAAACTGCCACTCCAGACTATATGCTTTGCAGAGTAACCAGACCTCTCAACTGTCTATGTTTTGGATGAAAGCTTATATTTTCAGGTCTGGTTTACCCCTGCATAGGACATATGTATTTTTGGAGTTATGCCCCACTTTCAAGCTTGATTTACCTCTTCATGCACTTTTCTGAATCCTTGTAATCACATGTGATTTTTTGAAGCTGTCTAGTACACAGAAAACTACTCTACATGGCCAGCATACTGGCAGCAGCAATAATTTAAAGTCACAGGACAGATGATTTACATCTTTCCTCTTTTGAAGCAAACATAGATTACCTTGTGTGATAAAATTTTGAAATATAATTCATTAAAGTCTTCATCTAGTCTATCCCCTTGATAATGTGCTTATATTTTTCCATAATTTTGTCACTCTTAGATTTTTAAAATATGTGCCTTGAGTAATATCTCACATTCCTACTGGAAGAGGACATTTTATACTTAAACTTCATGCTAATTAGATGTCCAAATTTTTAGCTGGATGTTCCTAGTTTTCAAGGGCCTTTGTTCCTATTTTCTGTATCTGCAGATTGAGAGCTATGAGTTTCACTTCATTGGAAAATATTTTTAACATTTTATTCCTAAGAACATATGGAGTAACATGAGTTAAAGCTTCAGTGAAATTTCTGTTGCAGTTTATATAAAGCATGTATTTCAAACCATACCATCTGGGCAAGTTTCAGGAATAGGATCTGCACTACAAAATCTGTATCAATGAGCTTCCATACAGTTCAAACAAAACAGAGTAAAGGGTTGTGATAACTGATCTGTCTATATATTGTGCTGTTGTTATGCAAATGAGCATGTCTTGCACTAGATGCACTCTTCAGAGATCTGATTTGCTAAATCCAGCTCATAAGTATGTGAAAAGATGACAAGATTATCACTTAGATCAAAAGGCCTTTTGTCATGGATCAGGCTTCAGTTATAAACACATACTGACATAGCTACATAAGCTATGCTACCATTTCCAAATCAAAGAAAAAGGTAGCCAGACAGCATCATTCTTGTATGCAGTTGTAGTATATGCTTTGATTACTGCCTGATAGCAACTGAACCATTATCATCTGAGTATGCAAGTGCTTCATTATCTTTAAAATGTGTAGTGACGTGGATGCTTTAAAAATGAAGGATAACCTGCCTTCCAAGATAATGACAGCAACCAGCATTCTAACAACTGTTACCTTTCAAAGTCCTTCGGGGATACCACTGTCATATTACTAGTATCTACAACAGAATTTAGAATCAGTTTCTGGAATACAGAGTCATGCAGATGAATTCAACGACATGCCCAGAAATGTCATTGAGAGGACAGTGTGGGAGTTACTCAGCTTAGGAGCTATTCTGTGCATCATTGATGCCAGTCTTTGTGTATATGTTGTAATATGGAACAGTTGATGCTGTGAGCCATTTCATCAGGTACAAATTCCATTCAATAGATATAGTTCACATGTAACCTTCACGACATGTACATAAATGTATGGAACTAGCCATACCCAGCAGAACCAAGATACTCTCCTCCAAAAAAAGGAAGTGAATCTGGTGGTCCCCTGCCATTAATAAACTCTACAATAGAAGAAAGAAACTGTTGCAGAAAAAGGTGAAGTCCCAAGGCTGGAAAAACTACCTTATTAGCCTCAACAAAAAGTTGAGATCACTCATCAAAACCTCTAAAGCCAAATATGAAGGCAGAATTGCAGCAAACACTAAAAAGAACCACAGAGCCTTCTATAGTTATATCAAGAATCTCCTCTGCAATACCCAGGTTTGCTTAGAATTACTGCACAGTGGTACCTCCTATACTGAGCCAACAGATATCGGCAACATACTAGCCAACAGATTCAAAGCCAACTTTACCCCCCCCCCCAAAGGACCAATCACCATACCAGAGGAATGCCGGGCACCCAGCATTACTGCAGCACAGGTTAAAGCTGCATTGTCCAAGGCCAATAATACAGCTTCCATGGGACCCGACAATATCCCTGGATGTGTTCTACATGAATTACAACATGAAATGGCACCACATCTGTGTGCTCTGTTTAGTCACAGCCTCACCTCAGGCTTTGTCCCTACTGAATGGCGTACTGCTACAATCAACCCTCTCCATAAAGGGGGAGTGACTACAGACCCTGAGAATTATTGCTCCATTAGCCTGACAAGTCTGGTATGTAAGGCTATGGAGCACATCATCATGGACCTAATTAACAAGGATATAGGGAATCTCCAAACTATAGATCCCATGCAATTTGGTTTTGTGAAAGGTAGATCATGCCTGCTCAACCTGGTTGGCTTCTTTGAGTCTGTCACCAGAGCTGTGAATGAGGGAAGGCAGTTCATATAGCCTACCTTGACCTGGCCAAGGCCTTTGATACCATTCCCCACTCAGGAATTATTGATAAGCTCACCAAACTAGGCATCAATCCCTATATCACTAGGTGGGTTGCAAATTGGCTCACAGATAGAACCCACAGTATGAAAGTAGTGAACTCCAAGTCAGACTGCAGACCAGTCACGAGTAGGGTCCCACAGGGATCAGTCCTGGATCCTCTCCTGTTTGGCATGTACTTCTCAGAAGTCCAGGCCAACACGGAGGGACTCTGGCTGACCAAGTTCGACTGGGAGCCATTATTAACTCCCCAAGTGATGTAGACATCCTACAGAAAGGCCTCACTGAGACCAATGACCGGTGTCAAAATCATGGCCTTAAGCTTAATGCCAAAAGATGCGTCATCATCCCCTTTGGGAAAAACTCAGTTTTCACTAATTACCACATCGATGGGAGCCCACTGACCACTGAAGGCGTTATAAGAGATCTGGGGACACAGGTTGACAGCAATCTCTCCTTTGACCACCAAATTGCTATTGTGGTCAGAAAGTCCTTCTATGTGGCACATCTCATTACCAAGGGTTTTGCATCCAGGAAGAAAGAGGTCATCATCTCTCTCTACTATTCCTTCATTAGGCCATTCATCGAGTATAATGACCCATTTGGCATGTATCTCATTAGACAACATGCAACAGCTGGAAAGGCCACAAAAGTACCTCATGAAGAGGATCCTAGTACTTAAACAGTTGTCCTACATGGACAGACTCAAAAAACTCCAGTTATTCTCTGTCTCATATCATCTACTAAGAGAGGATCTCTGCTTGACTAACTAAGCCATGTCTGACTTAGATCTGTTAGAAATGTTACAGCTAAAGAAATCCAAATCCCTCTGCACCACATGCTTCAGAGACCTCAACCTCATTACCACAATCAACAGGACATGCTGGAGGGACAGGTTCATAACCCAGGGACTGCCCATGCTCTGGAATAGACTTCCCATACATGTCAAGTAGAGCACCTCACTGGCCCTCATCAAGAGAGATCTTGATGAGTGGATGGGAAAAAGAAAGTTCACCCCAGAGATCACTCCAGTGGCTCTACTTGATAGAGACACTGGGAACTAATGTCGGGTGGCATGATGCCAGGGCACATCTATGGGTCAGGCTTGTAAAGGCTTCAGGGCCATTAGCTTAGTACACACCTATGAACCTATGCATGTTGGCATCCAAAATTCCACTGGTGGTTTGTCACAGAGGACTAACGCTATGTGCTGCTTATGAACTTCATACTCTAGTCCTGCATTTGCTTCTGTCAGTCTCATGTCGCATAATATGTGATTCTGAGAAAATCCCTTAATCAGATGGTTATTTAATGGCAATAATTTTCTTTCATAAATATCTTTTATTTTGTAGCCAGCAATGTTTCTTATATGTGTTGTGTCTCTTTTGTAGTTTCATTGGGTCATAGGAAAATGCTAGGCCATTTTAAGCATAGCCATGTTCCCTTTTTGTCCTCAAAACAACCTCTCCCATTTGGTAAGAATTTGGAATTACCCATCCCATGGTCGATAATCACATATTACCCTAATAAGAATAACTGGGATCATATCATTGATAATTTGAGGGGACCCATGCATGGGGTAAAGCATTTAGGAGCTGTCTCTGCCCATTAGTAGTACAGGTGGCAGTCCTGGGGTAAATTTTCTTTTTCCCATACATAGATCTAAGAAGTTCTTGAATATGAACAGGGATGAACTTTGTTTTATGTAGATGGAGAGTCTGTTCCACAGCAGTAGTATACTCTGTGAAATATACCTATCCCTCCAAACCATTCTGTTGATATTGCAAAAGAGGTTTAGATCCCTAGATTGAGTATTTCTGATGCCATTTAACTTGCTAATATGCAGTAAAGCCATCAGTAATGGGTCAGAGGATGTCTTGTATGCCAGACACATGTCACCTCTTAGCAGTCTGTAGGATGCCAACTATAGTGACAGGGCTTTGAGTCAGTCCATGTGGGTCATATTGTTTAGGCCTTGTATCCTTTTAATAAGTTATCTCTGTGGACATTCCAGTTGTTGCACGTATCTGAACAGATACGTACCAAGGGGGCATTATATTCAATGAGTGTTCTAATGAGGGCTGAGAAAAGGGGGAACAATGACATCCCTAGGTCTAGACACAGTCTTTTAGCTTATAAGCTCTGCAATATAGAAGGACTTTCTAACAACAACAGACATATGTCGATCAAAAAATCAGAAATTAGGTCACTGTTCACATAAGTTCCTAAATCTTGAACAAATGGGTTGACTCTTAGAGGCGTATTGTTAATGTGGTAGTTCCCTAGTGTAGATGACTTTCCAAAGTATACAATAATACATTTTTAGGCATTTAGTTTCAGTCCATGATTTTGACACCAGTTATTTATTTGTGACAAACTTACCTGCAGGATTGCTAAGACATTTGCAGATTCAGTGACTGCTCCTCACTTGCAGTCATCTGCAAACATAGTCAGCCAGAGCTTTTTGATATTTGCTTTTTCTTCAGAAAAGTAGATGCTACTAGTGACTGGTCTCTTTGTGGAGGTAACATCCCCAATTTTGATTATCTCTTTCCTATCTATGAGATAGTTGGCAATCCCACGGGTGACCTGGGGGTTTATTACCAGTTTATTTAGCTATTCTACTATGCCTGAGTGGTAAACTGTGTCAGAAGCTTTGTCCAAGTGGAAGTACGTGTTGTCTACCATTTTGCCTTCATCCATTTCTTTGGTTACCTTTTCAAAAAAATTCAACAAATGTGAGTAAGTAAAACCTGCACTTGAAGAATCCAAACTGAGATGGGTCCAGTGCATGGAGGTTCCCTATTTCCTGACTGATTAATTCCATAACATGTCTTTCCATGGCTTTGCATATAAGGTTGGTCAGACTTATGGGTCTCTAATTATCGGGGTCTGTGGAAGGTCCTCCCTTATACAGGGAAATGACTGTAGCTGATCTCCATCCACTTCATACAAACCCTGTATGGAGGCTGACATTGAACAGTGTTGTTAGGGATGTGGCTAAACTGTGCATCATGCTATTTAAGTTGCATATAGGGATATTGTCAGGAACCCTCAAAACAGTATTTTTAGCTTTTGTTAGCACTTTTCGGACTTACTCGTGTGTAATAGCTGGAGGCAAACCAGTTTCAGGTATACACTAAGGGATAGATGGAGGGGTGAGAGGGGTAAAATTAGAGCTAAATTTATTGGTTGGTATGTTTTCTGTATCTTCAGCCTTAGTGAGGGTAACATCATTTACAATCAGCTCAACACATTGCTGTTTTGTGCTTTTCAGATTATGAACCTAACTAAAAATGCCTTGTGATTGTCTTTGGTTTGGGTAGCTATTTTAACCTCAAACTTGGCTTTGATGGATTTTATTAAGCTTCTGAGTTTGTTTATTTCAGATACAAGGGCTCTAACATTCTGGGAATTACTCTTCTAACATTTGATTAAAATTATTTTCCTTTTTCGTAAAGCTTCTTGATATTATGGTTCCACTATGTGGGTTTGTTTCTGGGGTTTTCCCTGCACTTGCTCCTACAGGGTACAACTGCATCTATGCAGCTGTTTGCATACTGGTATAGTGTGGTGGTGTAAATGTCCATGTATTCAGTGGAGATAACTGAGCTTGGTTGGGGATTTGAAGCTTGCCAATGTATCACTTAAGAGTAGTTAGTTTGTCTTAAAAGATATTTCTAAAGGTACCTTTGGTGGAAAGGACGTCTGGTTTCAGTTTTATTTTGAAGGAGTCTGCTTTATGGTCAGACCTAACAAGTGATGAAGAAAGGCAAGGGATGGTGCAAGATGTTCCCATATTAGTAAGGATAAGATCCAAGAGGTTATTCCCCCATTGGGTACTCTGGCTAATTATTCCAGGACATTTGTATTGAAAAAGTCCATGAATCTCTGTGCTTGTGCACTAATGGTGATGTAGGTTTCCCAGTGTAGAGCTTTGTAGTTTATATCACCTAAGAAAATGGTACTGGGTTTAACACTGAGTAATTCTACTTCTGTGGGTAGTTCTTATGTCAAAGAGGGAGTGTTATAGCTAACCAATATATGGTATGGGACCTTCCTGATGGTTATTTAGACATGAAGAAGCTTTAGTGCATTATGCTGCATTACTAGCCTTGATGCAAGTCTCTTCTGGATGTAGATTGAGACACTTCCACCTTTTTTCCCTGCCTGTGCAGTAGCTGGTCTAAATGTACGGAAGATGTTATAGCCTGCACAGCTGGAGTGCTGTCTGCTATTTAAACCATGTCTCATTCACTACACAGACCTCAATGTCCTCCATGGTGAGATCTTGTTTGGGCTCCTAGCATTGATCAGTAACTCCTTCATATTTTCCTTTGCTTTGTTTTGTTATGTTGGTAGGTTTATCAGGTTGGCATTGCCTAATAAAGGCATTATGGTAGTGGACAATGCCTTTGCCAATAATCAAAACTCTAGAGGGGAAAGATGCAGGCTATCCTTGGCAAAGCAGCATGGTCCATTGATTATAGCCTCCCAGGCTGACAAATATTGGATCCTCTTTGAAAGGCACCAAAAACTAAGCCAGTTATAGAAGTTGATTACTTTTTGCTCATATTGTGGCATTATCCTTGGAGAAGTAGAATGCTGACCTGCCTTGGACCCATAGTTTGAGAACTCCATCATGTCTCATTTCATATAGTCCAGGGAGGTACACTGCATATCATTGACACCAGCATCAACCATGATCAAGTCATACTGGTACTTGTCTTTTAAGGACATGAGTATATGAGTGATCTGACCAGTCCTGGCACCGGACAAACAACTGTCACCTTTTTCTTGGTTGGCCTGGTAAGAAGCACATCTGCATGTCTTACAATGGAATCACCTATAACAAGATTGTTTGTTTGGATTGATGCCTGCCTAATGGGCTCAGCATTTGAGACTTTGGGACTCCTTGTGCTATGTGAGGAAGAAGGTTTAAATTGCTGAGTGTGCTTTGTGTCTGTGTTGTGCTTTGGAGGTCTTTGAGGTTTAGATAAGTTAATCATTAAAATTTCAGCATATGATGGATTATGTGTATTGCAATGGCTTTGGAGAGGTGTGATGTTTGGTGTACTGCTGATGATTTTGGTGTCTGAGTTTACTGCGTGTGAGATTTTTGCCTCCAAGGATATTATATATGTACATCTCTAACACACAGTGTTATGCTGCTTGAGTAATAGCTGATCATCAGACAGCATGAGACAGTTCTTACACTGTCTCAAGATAACCTTCTCAAATAGACTGACTAGAGAATTTGTGGGGAAGTGCTGGTCCATGATGCTGATAGGAATGACTCTCGGGGCAGGGGTAACTATAACTTGTTTGGTTTTATAATAATGTCTGAGTGGACTTGCTTCTGAGTATTTAAATTTCAGTACAAAACAACTAGCCTTGAAACCCTCTTCTGCCACCAGCAAGAACCAGTAAACTAATTTGAATCTGAAAATCAATGCAGGCAGTATCAATACAGTCAATATTAAGCATGATATTATTTCATATCTGGAGAAAAATGAAGTATTTTTTTTTTACAATCTGCAACACTTACCATTGCCAGCTAATTTATTTGACTTGAATATTCATAGGTTTGTAGGTGTGTACTAGGCTAATGACAATTAGGACCTTTTTAAGCCTAGCCATGCATCCCAAATCTCTGACAAGTTCTGGTATCTTTAATAAGTGTAAGCATGGGCCTTGGGAGATGGAACATTTACAAGTAGGCGCCTGAGAGATGAACCATTTACAGGTTGTCTGCCTGTGTCCATTACAGACATGGGGCTAAACCAAGGATGCATTTCCTCTTCCCCATCCAACTGTCCAAGTTACACTTGAATTGGGTTATGGAGGAACTCTGCTTCAAGCCTGTTCCAGGGTAGTCTCTGGGATACATACCTGTCTTGCCAGCAGTTCCTTTTTATATCACAGTCAAATTGTAAATCTTTAGAATGGAGAACCCTGGTGCTGCTTGTTCTGCAGATATGCAGGAGATCCATTACAGTGGGGTCTGACAATGCCTTGTATGCCAGGAACAGATCTACTCTCAACAGCATGTAGGAGACAGAATACAGGGATAGGGCTTTTGCCCTGTGTTCTTTTAGTGAAGAGACTCTCTGGACTTTCCATTTGTTGGATGTGCCTAGTTAGCTACATGCCAAAAGGGTCATTGTACTCAATGATAAGTCTGATGAATGCTAAATACAGTGGAACAATGACTTCCTTGGACCTAGATGCCATACCCTTATTTATAAGTTGCACAACATAAACTGATTTCCTCACTTCTGTAGATTCATGATGGTCAAAGTCTAGATTACTGACTACTGGTTCGGCTATTAGGGGTGTGTTGTCAATATGATAGTTACTAGGGGTGGATGGCTTCCTGAAGCATACTATTACGCACTTCTTGGCATTTAGCTTTAGTCCATGACTGTGGCACAAATTGTTTGTGTCAGTCCTTTCATATTTTATCACTTGCTGTATTTTTTCACATCTTGCCCTTTCTTTTTAAGTCTTCATCTTAAATAACAATTAACATCCACTGCAATTATAATTTTCATGTTAATCACCACATAGTGTAACGTTTGATTAAACAGATTATTTCTTCCTTGCTAGTTGTACATGTATATGTATATGATGCTATAATTCTATAAAGATGTTCTCTCCACCTCACATGCATGACAGCTACCCTTCCCATCATTGCAAGCATTACAGCTAGCATTTTCACTCTTTCTTTACACAAAACAGCCATTCCAGACCAGTTTATATTTCCAAAGTTCCATATTATTTTTCCATCTCACAGTTTTTTCTCTTTGTAGTCTTTCTTCACTTGTCAGGAATCTTACATCCTCTAACAGAATAACATCCATGTCACATTTAGTACACCATTCCAGTATCCCTATCCTTCTTACAGTGTTAATAATACTGTTCACATTTACTGAAAGTACCCTAAATTTATTACTTTTTATTTTTTTAAGTTTCAGAAAGAAATTTTTAGATTTAATTTTTCTTACTTTTACGTTTTCCCTATTGAATGTTTTTGTTGTTTATGTACAAATAAACACTGATCCTCAGTATCAGATTGTTCACTGGATAGAGCTTCAAAAATTCTTAGTGTCAGTCCCTTCTCCTGACCTCAGTTACCACATGCAAACTGTCTCCTCCTTCCCCCCTCCATATTTTTTTCTTCTAGAGCTTTCCTTTCACCTAGTACACCCTCTCTCTCAGCATTTTGCTTCCTTCTTCATGTATGTTGTCATCCATTTCCCCTTCTTTTTCATTATTTACTGTTTTCTACTGACAGTCCACCCAAAAGTGTTTTTTTTAAATATAGCTTGATTTCAGTCGCACACCTTCTTGTTCTAAGTCCCTTCTCCACACACTGGTTATATTGTAACTTTAAAAAAAAGAAACATCTCTATTAAATCATTTCTTATGATACAGGAAACCGTACATTTATATAAATGAAAACAAATCATATTAAGTTGCAAGCATTATACATCATTTATAATCTATTCTCCTTCAAAACTTTATTCTGCATGTATTGTTCCCACAGTTCCCACTTTTTCTATGTAATTTACTCCTACCGTTTTCCAAAAATCCCACTGCCAGTTTTTATATTTCTATTACTATAAAGCCCTGAGCAGGGCAAGCTTAGAAAATTGTGAAAAAAACCATGGTCGGCTCAGCACCATTCAGTTCACTTTATACCACAGAAACACAGCACATTAATGCTCCACCATACGTTTTCGTTTTAAAAATCACTTCCTCAGATATGGGCTGTTCAAACTACTAGTGCTTTTATACCATTCAGGGCTTTATTGTTTTGCCTGAAAAGCTGCTTCATTTTGTGGATTACAAGTTTTATTTGGAAACTGCTGTGAATTTTGTTTTGTTTTTTCTTGGTTTCTGATATTCATGGAAGGTGAAATGAGCTTCTCTGTCAGTCTCGAACCCAGGACCTTGGAAACACTAGTCTGTATGACCTACCACTAAGCCATGACTGATGACTTGAACAGAGAAGGGCGGCATGAAAAGGAGGAAATGGGGCAGACGAGGAAGATGATTGGTCAACTTACACAACTGATAGATCTGTTGGTGCCCCTTAGTCAATCGATGATGACAGCAAGGGCAGCTGAGCCAGGAAGCTGCTGCTTGCAATGGAGCGACTGGGCGGCAGAAAGACAACAGTGTCAACATGATGCAGAACGGACAAGGTATGAGCAATATAAATGGAAATAAAAACCCAGATGCAAGTTTTTCAAGCACACGGAGGCTTTTAAGGAACTCTAACCATGCTTGTGAGTCCAATAACAATTCGACTGGTATAATGCCAGGACAAGGTTCAGAGGCTGTTCAGGGAAATACACCTAAACGGACAGACCTAAAGGAATGGTTACAGGTCAGTTTTTCAATGAATTTTCGTGAAAAAGTAGTTAAGTCTGCACCAGTTACTGACTCTTACAAAACCACACTTTATAGACTGCAAAAATTGTTATACAAATACAAAAGTTTGGATATTGAAAATAGTTATTTAAATGAATGTATAAGTGAAGGAATAATCCCGAAAGGGCTAAGGGTATTTAAATACCCTAACAATGTGATTGAGGGAAGTATATTTCACAAAGACCTTTTAGAAGTTTTTAACAGATGTGGGCTAGATATATTAAGATGTATGATTGAAGAAAATGTTAGGATTAAAGTTGAACTGTTTAAAGAGATTGATATTTTAAATGAATACATTAAAAATGACTTGATTTTTACAATTCCTGAAGAAAGAATGAAGTATGACAATACTTTTATTGACACAAGTAATGGTTGTGATAACTTAGTTAAGAGAAAAATAAAAAAGCTAGAAAGGGACCTTAATGAGTATAAAAATAAGGTAAGTTACCCGAACCCAAAGAAGAAGGGAAGGACATGGGGTAACAACAATATGGAAGGGACAACAGATGATGATAACCAGGATAGTACAGTAGTTAGTGAGCGGGTTACGGACTTAGATGATGTCTCTGAATACCCCCCATTGCGTAGGTTCGAGAGACTAAGGAATAGGGAGGGTTATGAACAACAATATAGGTACACAAATTTTCGGGGGGGAGCAAGAAGGGGGAGGGGGGTACTAGGACAACTCAGTACCAACCTCCCCAACTTGGAAAACAGTTCTATTCTGCAAGACGAAATGAACCCCTATAGATATACTTTAGAAGATTTTAGTATATACAATTTCAGTCATATTTCCTTAACCAAAGAACATTTTAGTCTCTTATCAAAGGGAACAAAGTTCATTCCTAGTAGAAGGGGAGATTTAACCAAAACAATTATGGATGTTAAAACCTTTACTAGGAAAAATAACTTCCAGGTTATATTTGATCAGAATAAAAATTATGAACCAGGAGATCTGGTAAAAAGAAGTACATACAATCCCCCACTGCACCCCCAGATAAAAAATCTAGAGAATATACTCGAGAATGAAATAAGAAAGAAGTATGGGAAAGTACACTATACAAGGAACTTAAGCCAGGCTGAAAGCAGTGTCCTTGATGAATTAAGAGGGGGATTCAGGCTTAAGAATTATGAAACAGGACAAAGGTGGGGGAATAGTATTGATGAACAGCTTTGACTACGAGGGGAAAATGAATGAACTCTTAGGAGACCCTAACAAATACTCCACAGTTTCAAAAAATGAAATAAATATTAGTTACAGAAGGATAGATATGGCCTTAGAAAGTTTATTTTTAGATGGATTGTTAGATAGGAAAACATGAATATTTAAAAGTGGATAAACCTAAAATTCCTACTATTTTGGGGATCCCCAAAATACATGAGAATGGAATGGATCCCCCTTTGAGGCCAACTGTTTCAGCTGAGGGTTCCAAAACTTTACCCCTAGCCAAAGTCGTGGATGTTAAGCTTAAGACACTGTGGCTTAAGAGAACCAACATTTTGAGAGACTCTTGGGATCTTCTAAGGACATTGAATCATGATCTATACAATGAGAATTTATGTTTCCTAACATTTGACATTGTAGATTTGTTCTCAAGCATTCTCTCACAGTGATGGACTAAGATACCTGGAAGAACTAATTTTTGAGGATGAGACTTTAACCCACGATGAGTGTACTGTGGTGATGGAGCTTATAGATTTGGTTCTAAAGTTCAACTTCATTTAGCTCAAAGGTGAAATTTTTCACCAGAAGAAAGGAATAGTGATAGGTGCCACTTGTGCACCCACATATGCCAATTTGGTCTTGGCCAAATGGGAAGAAAAGATGGTAACCGAATCAATACACATTGATAACTGGTCACTTTATAGAAGATTTCTAGACAACATATGTATCCTATGGGAAGGGCCAAAAGAAGAGAGAGAAAAATTTATTGACTATATTAACAACAGTACTAATTTTCTTGAATTTACTTACAGAATAAATTATGAAAAGTTGGAGTACTTGGATATAGAAATATACAAGGAAAACTCACATTTTAATTCCAAGGTGTATAGAAAGAGTACCTATTCTAACTCTTATTTCACCCTTTGCACTCCAAGAAAAATATAGTTAAAGGACAATATATTAGGGCCTGCAGGATGACGTCCAGAAACGAAGACTTTGAAATGGAAAAAAGGTTACTAAGGAAAATGTTTAGGATGAGGAAATACCCAGATGATATGATATACAAAATTGAGACAGAAGTGACAGAAAGGAGACCAAATGACTTTAAGCCAATATTAGGATTACCAGTATTTGATACGGTAGGCCCAGTAAAAAAGGCAAATGACAATTTTGGCAGTGCACTCATCTTGGACTATAATGCTTGTGCAAAAATGGTAAGACAAACTATAGATAAGGAATGGAATCAATTTTTAGCATTTGCTGACTTAGAGAAACTAAAGAATGAAAAGCTAAGAGTAGTTTATAAGAATTCAAGTAACTTAAAACCTTTATTGGAAAATGGTACAAACCAAGAAGTTCAGAGATGGAGAAAAAGGAAGGGGACGTTTAAATGTGGACATTGTCAACACTGTGCATACATTAGCAATGCAGAAAGTGTGTATTTGGAAAGCAGGGGAATCACCCTGGAAGACAAGGATTTTAATAATTGTGACTCCTTTGGACTTGTATATTTAGTAAAATGTCAAACCTGTGAAGCATTCTATACAGGGAAGACAGAACGCAAGCTGAGGAGAAGGGTATACGAACATATGTATGAGCTAGAAAGAAACAAACAGACTAATGCATTGTACAAACACAAACAAAGCTGTGAAAATGCATACTATACATTTTTTGTGATAGAAAGGGTGGAAAAGAGTGGCAGAGGGGGTTTATGGGAGGAATGTTTGGAGTGCAGAGAATTATGGTGGCAGATAAGTTTGGAGGCCAATAAGCCACCGGGTCTCAATGACCATATCTCCATAGGTTCATAGGTTCATAGGTTCATAGGTTCATACTAGGCTATCTGCCCTAGGGCATTTATAAGCCTAGCCAGAGTGTGTTTGGCTTTCGCCACCCATTTTAAATTAATTTTGCTATGCCCTTTTTCGAGGTTAGTATACTGTGCCTCTGTCTAACAGTGACACAGAAGTGATACCCGGGGTAAACCTACGATCTCCCATCTACTCATCAAGATTCCTCTTGAAGAGAGTTAATGAGGGACTCTGCCTAACCTGGACTGGGATTTTATTCCAGAGTGAAGGGAGCCTCTGGGTTATGAATCTGTCCCTCCAGCATGTCCTATTTATTTCAGTGCTGAGGTTCAAGTCTCTCAAGCCAGAGCTCGATGGGATTTGGATTTTCTGAGGTGCAGCATGTCCATTAATTCTGGGTTGGACATGGCTTTATACGTCAGGCACAGATCGCCTCTGAGCAGGCGGTATGTCACTGAGTAGAGCTGGAGTTAGCTATTAGTATAGCTATTAGTAGCTGTGGGTTAATCTTCTTCGGAGGCCTAAATATCCTCATAATTAGCTTAATAGGTATGTGTATATCTTAATATTGTGGAGCATGTTTTTTGATTTACTATTGAATATACCAGGGTACTCCACTGGGTATGTAGGAATTCTATACTATATATATAATACTGGAGAATCGGATAGGACCTTTGTCCTTTCAAATCTCATGTTCACATATGATATACCTTATACATACACATACATACACATATATTAACAAATGTTCTGTATTTAACTTATATTACATCTAAGAATTCTCATACATCAAAGTATTTTACTTATGAGCAAAGCATTGTATAAGGCATATAGGATATGCTCTCCAGGTAGAGTTACACATGGCAGATATGATGCATTTCAGATTATTATTCTTTTATACACAATTGGATATATGTGTTTTTTAAACTTCATTATTGTTTCACTATCACATGGGAATTTTGTTTTTTATTATTGTCAGTGCATTCAGTAATATGGTTGAGCCTAATTTTATGTTTGAAACTTAATAATGTACTCTAACCATTATGTTGGGCTGTACCATGTTTTCCATTGGTGGGATATGTATAAATAATCACCACCATCAACAGAGGGAAACTTTACCCACTGATGAAGGCTTGATAGCCAGAACCGGTTTGGAGATATTCACAATAAGAATATTGAATAAATATTGTATTTGATTTTCACTTAAGACTTCAGTATCTTTGTATTGCAAATTGCTGGCCGTTGGTGTTTGGTTGCATATCTCCATAGCCCAATTATTAATATTGAGAACAGCAAAACTATGATATTCATTTGCACTTTATGTGAATTTTATCATGTTTTTACCCATGTTTTCCAATAGTTACAGTTAGTCTTTAAGCTTTTTTGTATTTGTATTTTTATTAAAAAGTTGGGTTTGTAATATGTTATGAACACAACTGTTACACTCATTTATCAAAGGTATTGAACTTATTTTTCCCTTATATTTTTTTATTTTTAACATTCTTTTAACTGAGTGAGGCTATACAATTTGCCTTTGGCTTACAATGCAGTTTTTATAATACCTGTAATTACACAATTTATCCACTAGATGGAGGATCAAGTTCATTTAAAGCAAATATTCAAATTGGTAATTTTAACCATTGAGTCCTATTAAATGTGTTTCTAGTAGTATTTTAACTTTATAATTTATTCTTTGTAGTCAAGTGTTTCAGATTTTTATTTATAACATACTTTTATTCATACATATTTTATTCATCAAACATTGTAACATTAAATGTGTTTAATTGTGGCAACACAGAGAGATGCAACCAGAAATGTTTTTGGTTTTAAACTAAATTAACCTTTCAATTAATTCATTAACCTAATCAATGTAATTAAGTGAATGATATAAAAGCACTAGTAGTTTGAACAGCCCACATCTGAGGAAGTGATTTTTAAAACGAAAACGTATGGTGGAGCATTAATGTGCTGTGTTTCTGTGGAATAAAGTAAACTGAAGAGTGCTGAGGAGTCTGTGGGGTTTTTCACAATTTTCTAAGCTTTCCATGCTCAGGACTTTATTGTTTTGCCTGAAAAGCTGCTTCATTTTGTGGATTACAAGTTTTATTTGGAAGCTGCTGTGAATTTTGTTTTGTTTTTTTCTTGATTTCTATTACTATATTCAATGCTTCTAGTACAGTTGATTTAGATTTTGATTTGTCCAACTCTGATTTCCATTTTCTAGAAATCTTTTTTTTTTTTTTTTGGCAGCCATCAGAATTAAATTCACCAAGGCCTTACTATGTCTAGACAATTCTAATTCTGTATTATGGCTCAAAAACTGATTTCCTTAGTTACACCAATTTACTCACCCAGTATTTCTTTTAGAGTAGTCTTCAGGGAATATTTATTTTTTTTAAAAATAATTTTTTATTTTTATAATAAAACCATGCATACTATGATGGTACAAGCAATGAGAGTTACACCAATACAACACACATAATGGTTTACAGCAATATTAGTACAAGAAAGGGACAAAAAGGCATGTTTATAATGAACTTAGAAGGAGTACAATCTCTTGCAGTATACATGGTACACAAACTAACAACTTAACCCAAACTGAACAATATTTACAAAGCTACCAGTACTGAACAGGGAAGGAGGCAACAGTGTCACTATTTATACGGTTAGGTAATAGCAGCCCTACTTATGGCTTGTAGTAGGAGAGATAGACCCCTCAGAACAAGGGATATGGTATGTAGGGAGAGTAGGAAGGTAAGAAAAAGGAAAAAAAAAAAGAGAAAGGGCAAAAGGGAAGTTTGTAGGTTAACCATAGCTTAGTCACATAAGATTACTTCAGGGAATATTTAAAGTCTGCCAACTCATTACACTCCCAAAAATATGTTACCAATTGCCACTTTCTTCCCCATCACACTTCCAACATTTGCAATTTACCTGAGGAAAAATTATTTGGAGTCTGCTTGGGGTATAAAAATACCAATGCAAACACTTGCAAGCAAATATCCTAAATATTCTAGATGTTATTGCATATTTGGGAGCACATGCATAGCCCTCCATTGTTTGTGAATTACTTATCCAGCCTGTCTTCCTAATCATTTTTAACCTCTTCTGTTTGGTTCCTATAGTTATCATGCAATATTTTATATGCTCTATTAATTATCCCTTTTTTAACAGCAGCTTCTGTTCTAGATTCTACTAAAAACTCTACCAGTGCTGGTCTTTCACTTAGGATCCCCCTATTTCTTTCTCTTTGCTTATACTCTGATATCAGTCCTTGATAGGGAAGGCAATCTCTAGCCGGCAGTCCAAATAAATGCTTGGCCTTTTCCCATTCTGTTACTTTCTTTCTCTAACTATTTGCTCTCAATACCTTGGCTACTCAGTTTTCTCCCGTAAATTCCAGACACCCCTTGCCTATTCTCTGTACCCATAATTGCAGTCATCCCTATCAGCAAAGTCTCCTTTTTCCATCTCTGTGCTGGCTTAGTTCTTAGAATACTTTATGATACATTATCCATATAATATTCTGCATGATTATTGTTATTCTCCTTAAGGATCTGCATCCAATATCCCAGTCTCTCCTTGTTTTGTGAGCTTCCCCCATTTCATTATCACCCCTTTCCAGTTTGAATTATAGCTTTCTACTTGTGCTATGTATAGTATCCTTAACTGTGTAACTTTGAAATACCCCTTCAAATCATGTAATCCCAAGCCACCTTGTACTATTTGAAGGATCAACTTATCCAACTTGATGCTTGCCCTCTTCTTTCCCCAAATAAAAATGCTTCAAATCTTTATTAATTGCTATCTATATCTTCTCCTCTGTTTGATAAATATATGGCTGACCTGTATATAAAACTAAAGGGACTTCAAACATTTTCACTGCTTGTTTCTTGCTATCCATAGCCATAAAAAAGAGATTCCAATTTCTCATTTTTTGTATTAACTTTTGTTTAGTCTCTTCCCACATATCCTTAGCGGCCATACTCCTAAGTACTTGATTTTATCATGTCCCCATAAATATGGATATTGTGAACCAATTCATGTGTGGGCACATAGTTTACACCTATTGTCGTTGTTTTATCTTCATTAATGTTGTATCCTGAAAAGACTTAAAGCTGTCTCATAATGTTCCACAACACTGAAATGTCCCTTTTTGGTTTTATTAGGTATAAAATAACATGCTCTGCAAATAAAGCCAATTTTCTTGACTACCATTCCAATTACATCCTTACATTTCTGAGGCTCTTCTTTTCTTTGTCAGTGGCTCTAAATATAATACAAATAACAAATGGAAAAGAGAACACCACTGCCTGGGTTTCTCTACTTAAAGAACTTATCAGAGAGGAAATCCCTCACTTTAATTTTCACTTCTGATCTCTCATATATCCTCCTAATCAATCTTATCATGTTATCATGGAATTCAAATGCTTCCATTGCCCTACTCAAAAAATCCCAGCTTACTCTATCAAATGCTTTTTCTGCATCAAAACCCACCAACAACAGTGGTATTTTGTTACATTCTGCTTCCCTCTGGATCATCATTTTTCCTTTAATGTTATTAAATGTTTGCCTCCCCTCCACAAAACTGCAGTGATCTATATCTATCAATTTTGGCATCACCTTTGCCATTCTAGACATAAACACATTATAATCATGGTTTAGAATTGCAAACGGCCTATATGAAGCTGGATCTCAGAGGTCATTAGGTATTACAACCACTACTGCTTTCTTCCAGGATGTTGGTTCTTCTCCTGCTTTTAAAATACTGTTTAGCAAAACCTTTCCAGATCTTTATCACTTTCTTCCCTCCTAGCTTTCAGACTTCCACAAGAATATCATCTGTTCCTGGGGACTTTCCTGTAGATTGGTTATACATCACCATTTTTATCTCATCTCCTCCTATCCTAACTGTTAGTAATCAAACCTCATCTATCTCTAACATTGACATATTCATCCATAAACATTTCCATTTGTACTTTTTCTTGATTTTAAAATTTCTCTGCTTTACATGGATTTTCATAAAAGTTCTGAAATATTTGTAATACCTCTACAGCATCTCTGGTTATTTTCCTTGTTACAGGTTCCATAAGCTTGGCAACAACTCTTTCTACTTTCTGTTGTCCGTGCTGTTGTGTTAAAATTTTGTGTGCACTGTAGTTATCAAATTACATTTGCTTAACAGCAATCTTTCTAAACTCATGCATATTATTGACCTTCTTTAGTTTCTCTTTAGCACATGGCAATTGTGCTAATTCTGGTTGTGTGAGATTCCTCCTATTCTGCAATACTTTAACCTTTGTCAGTCCCTCTAAATAATTCTTGTTAAATCTTAACCGTATATTTTTCTTTAATTTCCACCCTATTTTGAAACTCCAGTTTAATTTTATCCCTCTCCCTAGCTATATTTTCAGAGGAAATTTCTTTCTTCTCTAATAAATCCTGAATAATTCTACTACCTATTTCTTAAATTCCTCTCTTTTAACAGATAGGTGGAGAAGCGCCAGTGTTTCATTTTTATTTCATTACTCTACATTTTTATTGTAGTTATTGGTGCATGATCTGAAGTAGATTTTGGATGAGTATCAAAACTTTTATCACATGTTCCTGTGAAATATAATTTTTGTGTAGCTCTAGCCCAGTTTTTGTACCTTGACAATAATATGTATATTCTGTCCAAACTCCTACTACTGAATTCACATATTCCATACCAAATATTTTCATAAATTTCTTCAAAAATCTACAATCCCTTGTTATATTTTCTCTTCTAGGCCCCTCAGATACATCTTCACTATTGTAAATCAAATTCCAGTCCCCACCTATAACTAATATTCCATGCTGAAAGCTGATTATTTCTTCCAGAATTTTCTTAAGCTGCATTGTAGCAGTTTTAGATGCTATATAAATACATGCCAGTGTAATCCTCCTCCCTTGCCGTAGCCCCTTATTACTACAAATCTGCCACTATTATCTATTTCTACTCTTCTATTACTATCGGAGCTCCTCTAGCAATTAATATAAATACTCAGTTTTTTCCTTGTCACAAATATTCTATTCAATAACCATCCTGAAATCCTTTCAAATCCACATGCTCAGGTCTTTCCAAATGTGTCTCCTGTAGCATAACTATTTGCACTCTGCACTTTTTTGATATAGTTCACTTATCTTTTCTTTTTTGTAGATGTCTGTGAGACCATTCACATTTAAAGATAATATGGAAAGTGTAATTTGTGATAAGAAGTTATTATTCTGACTTGTTATGCATAACCATTTTTAATGCCTCGTTTCAGCTTTTGTGCTACATGTATACACTAATGGCTGGCAAGTTGATCTTTTATACAGCTCTTTCATGGCATATTCATTTGAACCTCTGCCACATCTTACAAACCTTTTTGTTTTAATGAAAAACCTCAAAAACACCTACACAACACCCCAAACACTATTAGCTTAATACTTACACACAAAACAATGTACATCTTCAAATAATGAAGTTTAACCCTCCTAATAGGAGCAGTTGTCCCGGACTGACAGCCACACTCACTGGCTTGAACTAAACTATAATCAAGGTTATTCATTCTAAGATATATGATACAGCCTGTGCTTCTACTTCCACTAAGTGCTGTCAGTTTTTGTCTTATCTTTATTCCTCTCCGAAATGAAGAAAATAACTTGAATGCTTTAATAAAACATTATTGCCTAGCAATTAAAATAATTACTCTGTTTTTTATTTCCTCCTCATCAGATTGTCTCCTTCGAAACATGAACACCAGATATACAGTTGTATTCCACTACACATATTGCACTGTAAACATCTATGTGCTAGAGGCAAACACTATTCAGTATTCATTTGATTCAATGTTCTTTTATTTATTTTCTCCCTCTTAAAATCTGCAATTAAATTAAGAGAAGGACCTTAATCCAGTCATTCCCCTAAGCACAAATAAGAAAAGGCATATCATTTTTACTTATACCATGGTCTTTTGTCTGGGCTTTCTTCTCTTTTTTTTTGCATTGTAGTGCCTACATTTCTTGAAATTGAACAAGAAGAAAAAAAGATGAGGGAAAACAGTAGGGACGCCTGTTTAGTTTAGTATCCTTATTAAACACAGAATTAACTGAAAAAGTTTTACTTTATAGTATGCAGTGTATGCCATGTACTTTAAAAATACTGTTAAGAACAAAATGTTGCTCCTCTTCTCCCTATTCTAATTCTTGTTCCAAACATTAATTACATGAAGTAGAATATATGCTTTGGAGTCCCCCTACAAGTTTAACAAAGTCAAAAAAGTCCAATATTTTCAGATTTTCTTGTTCCATCATACTTCACAAATGCAGTTACTGCTTTGTAATTCCACATTTATTCATTGATTTCTGAGCTGATTTTTTTTTTCTGTTGACTTCCATTTCCCAGATCTAGTCACTGGTTCATTTCTAATGTACCACTGGTTCTTCTAGTCAACTCTTGTGCTTTCTGCCTCTCAAGCATTTTCCTTTGGAATGTTGTAAAAGGTTTCCCCTGTATAGTCCCTGTGGGCTTTATTATCAGAAGACTAAGAAGCAGGATCCCATTCTGTTTGATAACTCACTTTTTTTGTTAGACAAATTTTTGTATTTCTTCCTTAGCTTGATCTGCATTAAGGAATAACTTTGACCCACCAGGTAAAAATATACTGAAAATAGCTGGGTACAGCAGCTTGAATCACACACCTGCTTTTGGACATTCCCTGATTGCTGGAATAAATTTACTCCTCTTCTGCCTGGTGTACAGTGAGTAATCATTTTCCACAAATACTCTACTGTCTCCAACTTTTAGTACTTTGTCCTTCTGTGACTGTTTTGTCAGGATCAACTCTTTCTGGTGGTAGGATGACATCTTTACTATTAAAACATTTGGGTTGCTTTCTTATGGACAGGTTTGGAGCATGCATATGATGTGCCCTTTCAATTAACAACTTCTGCTGTAGAATACCAGTCCAGCTGTTTATTCGTGCTTTCATAAAATTAATATAGTCTGTTCTTTCCAGTTTGTCTAGTACAGCAGAACAATCTCAAGTTTGTCCTAAGTGCACAATCCTGTAATTCTACCATTTTTTTGAAAGATATCTTCTTGTCTCATACTCATACTCATACTCAGACAAGCTTTTCTTCATGTTGACCTCTGATTTTTGCAATTTATCAGCTCATCTGAATATCTGTTTAAAACTTCTTCCATTTTTCCTGCCTTTTGTTATTTGAGTTGATGTACTCCTTCAGTGTTTCACTTATTTTAATCTACACATTTGACTTATTTTTTTTCCTTTAGATTACTGGAAGCCATGTCTTGCAACGAAACTGGACCTTCAACTGCTTTTTGCTGAACAGCTGCTGGATTCTTCCCAGCCATTGTTTTCTCCTCACCTTTTGTGCTTGACCTTCTTTCAGGTTCCCTGAATTTCATTTTTGCTGGCATCCAGACAGTGAACTTAGTAGCCAGTTACAGAAATTTCCCTAAAAAGACAAATTAACTTGCTCTCTTTTCTGAGTTTCTGTTTTCACACTGGGAGAGCTGAAATTAAACTGTTATTCGGTGTGCAGCCATCTTGGAAATCTTCTGATTACACTGTATCTTGCCACACTCATTAATTAAATAAGAAAAGTCCCCACAAAGAAACATGATTTAGGCTGGCTGCCCAAAATAATTCAAAGTGACTGTTAGGCAAAAATGTGCAAAATCACTTCATAACATAGCTGTGCAAATTTACACAATGTTATACTTATCTGTCCTTGTCCAATCACCATCATGTATATCAGTCATATACAGTCACCTTATAGAGACACACACAGCACTTGGTTATTTTTTTTTCAAACATCTACTTTCTAGCTTTCAAACAGGATGGGGAATGGTTTCATTAGCTGACAGTCTTTTTGGCCATCCATGCCCATGGCTATGTGCACAACAGTTTCTAAATGAAGCAAAATCTAATCATAGAAATAAACAATAAAAATAAGTGCACAGAAATGAGTCAAAGGGAATGTAGCCTGTTCATATGCACTACATGGGGGGATTAAGGAGGCAGCAGCCCCACCCCCCAGGCAGTGTGATGATAAATAGAAAGTTGAAATAAAATGGAAAGACATAAATAGAAAGATATTTTAGTTCATGATTTATGTATTAAACTTTTTTATTAAGAGCACTTTGTTCTGTTTTCCGTACCTAAGGTACTATTTTCTTGGATAAATAGAAAGTTGTTATATACCACCCCTGTAAATCTGATGTCACTGAAATGTGCAATTGCATGCAAGTGGGGCTACATGTAAGTGTTAAATGTTTATTTTATACAATTTTTATACATTTCTTTTCATATTGTGTAGGGCACTAAGAAAATGGTAAGATTTCATGCTATGTTACTATATTGCGGTTTACAATTTTTATTATCTTGGTTGCATTTTATATGGATCTTCAAAACTACTGTTTCTAAGAGGTTCCCCTCTCCTGGTTGAAATCTATCAGTGGTTCTAATTATTTGTCATGTATTTAAAATGTATTGATAGCTATTACTTATATATGTATATCAGGCATAGTCTATTCATTGCAACTCCAAATAAATAAATGATGATCTATGTAAAATGTGGCCTCCATGCAGTTGTGCGTGATGACCTGACATAATTGCATTTTACATGCCAAGTGGAGGGCAGGATGAGCTTAAATCAGATAAAGGTAAATAATAGTCAATATCATAAACTGAAAGTAAATGGAATTGCTTTATACATGTAGGTTAACTTTGCAATGCATTTTACTTGTGTTGCTATTCCCTTGCATTTTATGTTTGTTTACTACTTACACATTCAAGATTTTTGTCTTAGCTTTGTACATATTTGCTTTACTTTGATTGCAGTAAGTTATCCATGTTATGAGTTGTGAACTACAGCCAGCATTTTTGCACATTTATCATTTTACTGTACTTCTACTTACAAAACTTCTGCTCATCTTAGCTCTCCAGTTGAGTGTTCATTTGAATGCCGATTGTATATAACCCATGTATTATATGTGATATACTATGATTATCTTTTATTTTTATCTTTATTTTTGTTGGTATGTTACACTGTATGTTGTGTCTGCATATTTGTGCAGTACACTATATACTGTCTTTACGTATGTAGCTGATGTAATGGCTGAAAATGGTCTTTGGACCTCTTCACTTGCATTGGTTACAGCATAGATACATAAACAAACAAGCAAACACATATAATAATTTAAGTAAAAAAAAAGTTACATCTGAAGAAGGTCATACGGTTAAATACATTGGTTCAGTCATACATATGGACTCTAGAATCAATGCATTTGTTAGACAGCTGCTTAGATACCCCTGGTCAGAGCAACCATACATGTGATGATAGAATTCTATTTGGCTACCAACACTAAAGTTATCAAATGCCGTTCCACTCATTGAGCAACAAAAGCAGTGTAGTCTTTTTTCATTATGAAAATCCTGGATTTCTCTTCTCATTCAATATATTGCTTGGCATGACAACATATTCAAAGGAAGATGAAAAAATGGAACCTTAACAGAAGTCTGTGGACCACATTCAGAAACATCTGAGAAATGATTAAAATCCCTGCTCATGTGTACCAGTTGCTCCACAATAAACTTGGTGCGTGATTTAGAAAGGGATGAATCATTCCATTGTCTGCCACTTGCTGTTCTTCATCAAGTAAAGCTATTGCACCTCAAACACTGCTAAACAGTCATGGCCTGTGTCAAGTTACAGAGATGGCTACCACACCCTGTTATGGCAACATAATTCACAACCATATACCACTACAGCACAGTATACTAGTAACATACATGGTGACTGCTTATAAATGTGCTACTGTACAGAGTATAGGCATATAACAGCATGATCACAATAACTGTCAAGTATGCAGTGATGTAGCTAACCTATAGAATAGGACCATGTGTGGAATAGTTGATCTATAGTAATTCATATGTTGCATAGTATGAGCAAACACAAAAAGAGTACTTCATAGATGAAATACTGAATTAACATTTCTAAAAATTGGGGACCCAGCATACTGCAGCTGTCTCTTGGCTGTATGTCAGGATGGGTATGTTGTAGATAAATGCACTGATATGTAGTTACTAGGTATACCACTATTCAATCATTGGGATCCTGTAGGTGTTGTACCAGCACAAGTGGTGGAATGGTGATTGAAGTGCTGCTGTCATGACATTGCAGGGATGGGGCACATGAATGCTAGTATGCAGTATGTAATGCTTGTCCGAAGCACTTTGGACACACAGATGACAAACCCCAGTTCCATGTGCATATGTTTGGACACCTCTATTAATATGCAGTGAATGGCTGCATAACTTCAACATCAGGGATACATGTGTATACTGACAGTAAAATATAATGCATGCCAGTGCTGCCTACTGTATGTGCCCTCTTCATATTTACAGTGACCCACTGTTTCTACATTTGTTGTGCAAATGTGTAACTGGCATTGCAGTACATAACTTGTCATTGGAAATTATTTAATACCCTATCCATTAGAATGGGAGTCACAATAACTATCTCAATTGCATGGTTCATTC
This sequence comes from Protopterus annectens, assembly GCF_019279795.1. Lineage (NCBI taxonomy): Eukaryota > Metazoa > Chordata > Ceratodontiformes > Protopteridae > Protopterus > Protopterus annectens. The sequence continues at coordinate 228,781,174 of NC_056732.1, read as the reverse complement.
CATCTTTGTGGGCGCTCTGTATCGTTTATGTGGAATTGATGGACTGTGTTACTTGATGCATGTCATCGCTCACTACTCCTTTGGTGGTGACTAGTTAGTGCATCTTGCAATATGTAGCCCTTTTATTGATAGCAGTGGCTGCGGCAAATCACAAGCCTTTGTTGGGAACAATAGCCATACATACACAATTTAGAGCCATTCTACATGTTACCATTGCAGCTCTGAATATATGTGTGTGTATATATATATATATATATATATATATATATATATGTGTGTGTATATATATATATATATATATATATATATATATATATATATATATATATATATATATATATATATATATATATATATACATATAGCTTTGTATACATGCATATATCACTACTGGGGCATTCCAACAGTTATACAAAGTACAAAAACAACAACAACTATTGTAATTTATTGAGGGCACCTTATCTTTTGAGCATAAAAAAACTTTAATAGCCACTTTCGTAAAACAGCTTCTTCAGAAAAATACAATATATTGCAAGAACATTCATGCTTTTAAGTCCACCTTCATCCAATAAAAGTAATGATTAATTAAGCTCAATAAAAGCCATTGCATACTTAACCCTTTAAGTTCCCTCTGGTTTACACTTTATGTTGATCACATCATTTAAACCAGGGGGAGAACCTGCCTTTAATTTCACTTGCCATTCTGCTTCTTTTTTTTTCAGTCTGATTTTTTAAAATTACCCCCTCTTTTATCTACTAAAACATGTTCTAAAATGGCAAAAGTGAACTTCTTACAATTTTCACAGGATTGGGAATGTCTAAATAAAGCATTATTATGATGTTTTATCTTTATGGTGTAATTATGTTTTCTTATTCTTTCTCTGAAACTTCTTGTCATACCCACGTAAAAACTGGTGCATCCAGAACATACACCTATATACAGAACTCCACTTGTGCCAAAATGATATCTCCCTGGTATTTTTTTAGTATATGGAATATGACTCAAAGAAACATAAGGTCCTTTATGTATAAATCTACATATATTACACTCGTTACATTTATATGACCCTAAAATCTTATTAGTTTTAAGTGGTAATATTTTGGTGGTATCATGTTCTAACATATATTTAATGCCTGTATCTTTTTTATGTACAGAAACAGGTCCTTCACCAAAGATTTCTCTAAAATACAAAGTATCTGCCCAGCACAGCAATAATAAGAGGTTACATTGTCTTCCCAGGATGATATTTGGGATGTCAAACTGAACAGTAACACTTCCCTTTTGAGTACTAGTGTTTTGAATAGGACATGGAAGAGGTAGAGCTGGGTGCTTTTTCAGTCAGTCACCAGCTCATAATTAAGATACATACTTCCTGTAGACTTACTGCTTCACACCTACATTGCATGTGGGTGTAGTAGCAAATCTGTGGGAAATGGTTCTATGTAAATATAAAATATGAATTACATTCATTTGCCCTGTGCACTAGTCCTCCATATTGTGTACCCCTTCAGGAAGACCCATCATGGAAAAGTGAACAGGATTCCTTTACAAGCCCAGAATTGTAGAAAAGAAGCAAACTCCTTTTTTAGTCCAAAAAAGTAAAAACAACCGCACAGCTGGGATGAAGTTGTCACACCAGTATGCAAGAAGTAAAACCAGAATAAAAACTGAGTGACAACAAACACAGCTATGTAAAATAAACTGATTTGTTCTTCGGATTTTAAATAGTGAGTGCTAATTTGTGTATTTTTAAAATCGGATGAAGAGTTGAGGTAAATGCGAAAGCACTTACTAAGGTAGAATAAAAGCTTTTTTGGTTTATTTTACAGAGCTGTGTTTGTTGTCATTCAGTTTTTATTCTGGTTAAACTCCTTTTTTATTCATTTTTTTTTTAATTTGCCCCTTATGCTATTATGTTCTACCTACAATACAAAGTGAGGTCACGCAAACATACAAAGAGCTGTCCAGGAACAACAATAGATAGCTTTAACTGCTTTGTCATTTTTCTAGTCGATTGTGGAAATTGACAACAATGTAAAAATGAATACACAAAAAAAAAAAAAAAAAAAAACAAACAGAATCACCACGGCTTAAAGACAAAGATAACTTAATCATTAAAAGATTCTTTCCTGTCTGGTCTAATATATTTTAAGCTTAGGTTTATTTTTCATAACTATGATTGTGAAGAAAGCTGTACAGATTTTAAGGATGATTTTCAAAAAGTGGATGATACTTAAGAACCTGTCTTGTTTACACACTGCCTTGTTACAAACTAATTTGTATGTGCATTTTCTGAACAAGGTGTTTGGGAGGATTGCATTTAATGAGTGTAGGTGCTAATTGCTTCATATATGACAGAATATGCTTCCTGTAGAGTGCCATGTCACAGAATAAAGCCTGCCACAGTTAGCATATGAGAAATGATCCACTTCAGAAATCCCTCAGGGTGTCTTATACTTTGGAATCCCCCATAACCTTATTTTCTGTAACCCACATTACAAATGACTGATGTTCTGTTTGCTATATTATCCTACATGTAAGTACAGCTCTTTTAACAGATTCATCTTGTAAGCATATAAAGCATCACATGATTTGAGAAGCTAACTCCATTTAACAAAGAAAAAAAACTTCTGTTTCTTTACCTGCCCATTTATTAGCCAAGATGATGTTAACAGTTTCAAAGAATAGGCTGTACTTTTTTAGGTAAGTGGAATACTTCTCATAGATTCTTAGACTGTTACTAGGCTAATGACCCAAGGGGCCTTTCTAAGCCTAGCCAAGTTTTCCCAAAAGGCCAATGATGTCCTCCATTCAAATAGGATACTGAGGTACTTATAAGCTACCGCTGTCCTTGTATTTTTTTTTTTTTTTTTTTAAGGAACTTTTGAGATCACTCTAGTTGCTGCATATGCCTGGTCAGATACATACCAAAGGGAGCAGGAGCATTGTACTCTATGACTGGTCTGATAGGGGCAGAGTACAGTGGGATAATGATCTCCTTGGACCTACATACCATGCCCTTACTTAGAAGCTGTGCAACATAAAAGGATTACCTCACCACTGTGGCCACGAGATGGCTGAAATTAAGGCTACTCTTAACATGTGTATCCAGATCCCTGACCACTGTGTCAGCTTTTAGGTGTGTATTATTGACATGAAAATTAGCCAGGATGGTTGATTTCCCAAAGGGTGCAATTATACATTTCTTAGCACTGAGTCTAAGACCATGGCTTTGGCACCCTTTATTAGTCAGAGATAGATCTTCTGGAAGAATGCTAGTATCTGGAGGGGAGTTGATGATAACCACCAGCCTGCAATCATCTGTAAACTTAGTCAGCCATAAACATTAAGTATTTGCTTCCATTTAAGAGAAATAGATGCCAAAAAGGAGCAGGCCCAATACCAAGCCCTGGGGGAACTTTGCTAGTGACTGGCATCTTGGTGGAGGTGGTCTCACCTATTTTGACCTCCTGGTCCTATCAGTGAGCCATTTGGTTATTCAGAGGGTGATAAAAGGGATTTATACCTAAATTACTGAGCTTGTCTATAATGCCTGAGTGGGGTATTGTATCAAAAGCCTTGACCAGGTTGAGATAAGCTGTGTGCACAGTCTTACCTTCATCCAATGCTTTGGTGACCATCTCAAAAAAGTCAACCAGATTTAATAGGTATAGCAAAGCCAAACTGTGATGGGTCCAGTGCTTGCAGGTTACCTATGTCCTCATTTATCATATCCATGATAATTCTTTCCGTGGCCTTACATATGAGGCTGGTAAGACTTATGGGCCTGTAATTACCAGGATCAGTGGTTAGACTTCCTTGGTGCAGGGAAATGACTGTAGCAATCCTCCCTTCCTTGGGCACAAAACCTGACTGAAGGCTCCAGTTGAAAAGTGATTCAAGTGGACCAGAGAGGTCATGTTTCATGCTATTTATTAAACGTCCTGGGATGTTATCAGGGCCCATTGATGCACTGTTTTTGGCCTTGGAAAGTGTATTAATGACCTGTTCTGTAGTAAGGGTTGGGGGGTTGTGTTATGTGGTATTTCCTTTGGGCTATTGGGGGAAGTGGGGGAGAAATTTGAGCTGAAACTGTGAGCCAAAAGGTTGGAAAAGGCCTCAGGTTCAGTGTTGGTGATGCCATTTACAATAAGCTCTGTACATTGTTTTGTATTTCCTCTGAGGTTACTGACATATCTGTAGAAAGCTTTGTGGTTGTCCTTTGCTGAGAAGCTATTTTTTTCTTCAAATTTAGCCTTTGAAGTATTAATTACCTTTTTTAGTTGCCTGTTTACATTGATCAGGGGACTTTTAGTATGTATGGCTTTGTTCCTCCTACACTTGGTCAAGATTATCTTTTTGTTTTATAACTGATTGTCAGTGTGATTCCACCACGTGACTTGTCTTTTGAGTTTGTCTTATTCTTAATAACAGTGGGCTCAGCTCACTCGATACAGCTATTGATATGGCTGTACAGAGATTTTGTAAGTAGCTCAGTGTATTCTGTGGTGTCTACTGTGTTTGGGGGTCCTTGAAATTTAGCCAAGGTATTGCTTAGTATAGAAAGGTTAGCCCTGGAATAGTTACTAAAGGTTTTTGGTTTTGTTGGATTCACTGATTTAATTTTTATTGTAAGTAATACTGCCTTATGGTCACATCTCAGGAGTGAAGATATTACAATGAGTGAGGAACAAGTCCCCCCCCCCCCCATGTTTATGAGTACAAGGTCAAGGATGTTTGTATCCCTGGTAGGAGAATGGAGTAACTGTTCCAGGATGTTGGTATTAACAAAGTTTAGGAATTGCAGGCATGAGCATTAGAAGTGGTGTAGGATTCCCAATCTATAGAGGGGTAGTTGAGATTTCCCATGAATATCATATTGGGTTGAATGGTGATGGACTCTAGTACATTGCGATAAGTAATATGAGTTTCCTGGGACATGAAAGGGGACCTATAGGTTGCAAGGATATGGTACAGCACCCTGTTTATGGTGAGTTGCACATGTATGAGTTCCAATGGGTCATACACATTAACTAGTCTGTATGTGAGATTAGTCTTAACATAGACTGGCACTCCTCTACTTTTAGTTCCCTCCTGTGCAGTAGCTGGTCAATGCTGGGGTACTTTCAGCATCTTTAAACCATGTCTCCATTACTACATAGATGTCTACACTCTCCACGGAGAGAAAGGCTTGCAGGGGAGTGGAGTTTCTTATTAAGACATCTAGCATTGAGCAGTACCACCTTCAGATATTCCTTCATAGGTTCAGTTAAGTCGGTAATTTTTTCAGTTTGGCATTGCATAAAAAAAGTCACTATGGGGGTTGAAATGCTCTTTGCCATTATCCAAAAGTCTGGAGGGGATAAGTCCAGACTTTCCCTGGGAAACCAGCATGATCTGTCAATCATGTCCTCCCAGGCCATCAAATATTGTACCCCCCCCCCCCCCGGATTGGCACCAGAAGCTAAGCCTATTGTTAAAATCAATCATTTCTGGTTGGTAACATGGCATCATCCTTGCAAAAGGTAATATGCTGCTCAGTGCTAGGCCTAGTAAGTGCCTCAGAATAAGTAGGGTATTTACCCTGTGAAGTAGGCATGGTACAAGTGTCACTGGCAACCTCTATAGGATTAGTTTTGGTCGTATGAGAGAGTTTTGCCTCCAGTGTTAAAATGTATTTACACTTCTTGCATACACTATCTGTTTTATTAAGAATAAGTGGGGTTGTCAGTGTACATGAGGCAATTGCTACAATGCCTCAGAATACCCATCTCAACTAGACTGGCCACAGAGAGAGTCGGGAAGTAAATATCCATGGCCACTGAGCTACTAGGGAGGAGTGAGGAAAACTTAAATATTGAGCAAGTCAATAAGACAAGCAACTTAATGAGCAATGTTCAGCTATGAGCAAACAAGATGCTCTGGTAGTTACAAAAATTGGTCTAGACAGTAATGCAACAAAATTGCATCCCAGAGACCAGAACAGAGAAACTTGGAATAATAGGCACAATAAGCCTTCACCAGCAATTCCCAGCTTAGCAGGGTATATGCTGTCTTCTCCTACCCCAAGAATTTAGACCACAAACCTAACTGGTTTGGAACCCAAGTGCTTAAACCAGAACAAAGACACTTAGACTAACAGGCATAACAAGACTTCAACAGCAATCCCCAGCTCAGGAGGTTGGAGGCTACCCTTTTCTTCCACAAGAGTGTAGAACACAAATCTTAATGTAAAATAACTGGTTTGTAGCCCAAGTGCTTAAACCAGAACTAACACACTTTCAGAATAACAGACACAGTTAGCCTTCAACCAGCAATTCTCAGCTTAGAAGGGTGTGGGCTATCCTCACCTGCCACAAGAGTTTAGACCACAAATCTTCCTAATGTAAAATAATTGGTTTGGATCCCACATGCTTAAATCAGAGCAAAGACACTTAGAATAACAACCAGAATAAGCCTTTACCAGCAATTCCCAGCTTAGAAGGGTGGAGACTACCATTTCCTTCCACAAGAGTGTAGACCACAAAGTTTCATAATCTAAAATAACTGGCCTGAAGCCCACGCACTAAAATCAGTCATTATACCAGACTTCTAGTCTTTGCTCTAGAAAAGTTACCCAGTCACCTTATTTTAAGAAGCGTAGAAAAATGTTCTTGGCATAGCCTTACCACTGTTTCTTTTAATTGCTCATTGTCATCTGATTTATTATTGATAAGTCATTCTTAAAGCATTTTAAGCATGCAAAATTAACCTGGTATACAAAGATATACACCCTCCTGAGTGAGAGGAACACTAGAAGCTGACCATACCTTTCTGAGCAATACCCCTGGAGATAGGCGTGAACAAGAACAAGTTTAATTTGGAAAGGTGAGGGTTCCTATGACTTTTTCAAGTGATGTCAATGTTTTCTGTGACATCATAAAAAGGAATTAAGTTATATTAAAAGTGTCTGAGGAACTTAGAGAGATTGTGAGTGAGAGACCTATGTTTTCTTTTAAGAATAATCTCTCACTAAAATGCATTTATGCTACAGGTCAGGATTGGCTAGATCAGCTTCTATATCACAGAGACAAGGGACGTACCCCTGTAGAAGTTGTAGTACCTGTGATTGCATCTATGCAGGCATGAGGTTCATACATCTACAGACAGGGGTAATGGTTGAATGTAAGTTCTATGCAGATTGTAAAACTAGGAATGTAGTGTATTTTAGTTTCTGTGTGGTCTGCTTTGCATTTTATGTATGTAAACCTAATCGATCTCTGATGAAACATTTGAGAGACATTAGGAATAATAGGGATAGTAATGCTTTAGCACGTCATATTAAATCCAGTGGCCCCTAGCATACGTTTAAGTTTCTCACTGTTTCCTGAAGAAGAGTATGCTCAAACATTGCCTAGATGGGAACCAGAAACCACCACTGCAAAAGATAATTTGCTTTCTTAGTCCCTTCAGAAGGATGGCTTATGCAGTCTCCAACCTGATCTGCCACCCTGTGGAGGAGGACTTTATCTTATATGTCACAACAGGCATCTGCTAAGTTAATTTTTGTAATGCATACATCATCATCATCATCTTCTTTCAGCTGTTCCTGTTAGGGGTTGCCACAGCGGATCATCTATTTCCATTTCTTCCTATCCTCTGCATCTCGCTCTGTCATACCAACCACCTGCATGTCCTCTCTCACCACATCCATAAACCTTATCTTAGGCCTTCCTCTTTTCCTGTTACCTGGTAGCTTCATCCTTATCATCTTATTCCCCATATACTCTGCATCCCTCCTCAGCACATGTCCAAACCAACATTATCTTGCCTCTCTGGCTTTGTCTCCAAGCCTGCCAACCTGGGCTAACCCTCTAATGCACTTATTCCTAATCCTGTCCATCCTCATCACACTCAGTGCAAATCTTAACATCTTTAACTCTGCCACATCCAGCTCTAACTCCTGCCTTTTTGTCAATGCCACTGTCTCCAACCCATATAACATAGCTGGTCTCACTACCCTCTTGTAGACCTTCCCTTTCACTCTTACTGGTACTCATCTGTCACAAATCACTCTTGACAGTCTTCTCCACCCACTCCATCCTGCCTGTGCTCTCTTCTTCATCTCTCTTCCAAACTCACCATTACTCTGAACTATTGATCCCAAGTATTTAAACTCATCCACCTTTGCCACCTCTACTCCATGCATCCTCACCATTCCTCTATCCTCCCTCTCATTCATACACATATATTCTGTCTTAGTCCTGCTGACCTTCATTCCTCTTCTCTCTAGAGCATATCTCCATCTCTCCAGGGTCTCCTCCACCTGTTCCCTACTCTCACTGCAGATCACAATGTCATGTGCAAACATCATAGTCCATGGGGACTCCTGTCTGATCTCGTCTGTCAACCTGTCCATCACCATTGCAAATAAGAAAGGGCTCAGAGCTGATCCTTGATGTAATCCCACCTCCACCTTAAAAACATCCATCACTCCCACTGCAGACCTCACCGCTGTCACACTACCCTCGTACATATCCTGTCCCACTCTTACATACTTCTCTGACACTCCCGACTTCCTCATATGATACCACAACTCCTCTCTAGGCACCCTGTCATATGCTTTCTCTAAGTCTACAAAAACACAATGCAACTCCTTCTGACCTTCTCTGTACTTCTCTATCAACACTCTCAGAGCAAACATTGCATCTGTAGTGCTCTTTCCCGGCATGAAACCATGCTGCTGATCACTAATCATCACTTCCCTTCTTAACCTAGCTTCCACTACTCTTTCCCATAACTTCATGCTGTGACTGATCAATTTAATCCCTCTGTAGTTACTACAGCTCTGCACATCACCCTATAGATTTTAAATTCTGTGCATTGTCAAGAAGAAGTGGCATGAAGAGATAAGTGCAGACTAACAAACGTGTCTTCTTACCAGCTGTTACTTCTCAGTGCTGATTATAATGTATGGCTAGAGACAAGCATGGTGTACTACTTTTCACAACTTCTGTTAAATATGTGATACCTTCAGTTGTCATATTAAACCTGGACTAGTTCATATGAGAGTTTAAAGTAACATATGTGTATAGGTGTACTAGATAATTAATTGCTCATGATATTTCTGACATATGATATATGTCTACTGAGAATGCTTTCAATGAGCTTTTAAAATTCTTAATATCTGTAACAATGAGCATATACCATAAAATACAAATATACAGATAAGCACAAATGAATACATAGACAGACAGACAGATAAATACATAAATAAATTGTGATGGAATCACAAAATTAGTATCATGAGCAACATAAAAATAGAGGCACTGCTTAGTTTTCATAAATTACCATATTCATAAAATGAGTTTAAAGTACAAAAACTAATTACTTTACTTATTGACTCCTCTAGCTCTAACAGTGAAGTGATTTAGAGCTCAAGGTCTTAAAAGGAAAAATAAATTACGTTAAATTTTATCAGTAAATATTATGGTAACCCAGCAGGCCAGAGCAAATGCACTTCCAAATAGTTTTGTGTAAACTTTGCAAACAGAAAAGACATATATGTCAGAATCAGATGTGGATCATGGGCAAATGGGGACCTAGGAAGGAAAAATGAATCAGAGCTGTTTCCCTCCCAGCATTGTGGTGTGTGTGCTATTACTTGTCAGTCCCCCCAGTTACATAAACGCTGCTCAGAACTGTCAGTGCACATACTATTTTCTTTTTTTACTTTTGAAATGAAAGCAGAGATATGGATTTACTTTAAAATGTTTGATTTAAATATTCTTTGTTGACTAGGTTAGCCCCACTAGGCTAGTAACATCTTTTCAGGGGAGACCATTAGTGGTGTTTATACATTTAGGGGAAATTTGGCCAGGGCATTGGGAACTTCCCCCTACCCTTTTTTGATAGTTCAGGTGGATATAAAAGATCTAACAGTGCTTACCATTAACACAGACAGCTGGGGCTTCATTTTAACATCTCATCAAAAGGATGACACACTCAGGAATGCAACACTACACTACCCTCCCCCTAAAATACATTGCAGTATCAGCAATCCATCTACATAGCATGGTAGTAGTACTCACAGCCTTCTACACTCAGGGTTGCCAGATTTCATATCAGCCAGGTAGGGATGAAAAAAAAAAAAGTGAAGAGCAAAAAAAAAAGGTCTTTAATGCAGAACAGAGTTCCACATTAAAGATCTGCACTAAACAGATCTGCACTAAACACGGAGATTCTTGTGTTTCGCATTAAACAGAAGTAGCTCCATGTTTAGCGATTTTTGATTAGCCCGTACACCGGCATACGGGTCAGTCAAAAATTGCTAAACACGGAGCTACTTCTGTTTAATGCGGAACACAACAAGCTCCGTGTTTAGCGATTTTTGATTGGCCTGTATGCCAGGTATACGGGCCAATAAAAAAAAAAACAAAGCGGAGGCTGGCCGGGATTTAAACCGGCAGGGAGGGACTCGGGATCAGGCTGCTGATCTCGGGACAGTCCCGCCCAAATAGGGACGTCTGGCAACCCTGTCTACACTAAAGGCCAGTATGCTCCCTGTTGTGCTACTAACACTGTTTTGAATTTTTATAACACAAAATTGATGTCCATTTGCTAAACAAAACAGTTGCACATTGAAAACAGACAGCATGTGCATCACTAAACGTATCTTCCCTTGAAACTCTCATGCTTTAAAAATGCACTGAAACTCACATTCCTTGAAAATGCAGTGAAGTTCACATTCCTTGAACATGCACTCTTGTATTTTTAAGACTTTTGCCATTAAGCAGTAAAACAAAATGCATGGACCAATACCATTTCAGCACATTTCAATCAACTCTGCTTACGATGTAAGCAGTCAGGTAGTTAGTGTAAAGGATTAAGGCTGTTGTCTTCTGTAGCCAATGCACAGGATTTGAGCCTAAGCAAGCTAATAAACTAAACTCCCGAGTACCATCCCTAACTAAAGCATTTTACACACAAACATGCAGTCTGAGAAGGTCCAGTGTGCATTTAAATCTTGCATGTTCCTTTAAAGCAACAGCAGTTCTCCAGTTTGAATAGGTTCATAGGTGTGTACTAGGTTAATGGCCCTGGAGCCTTTACAAGCCTAGCTCATAGGATTATCCTGGCATCGTGCCACCCAACCTTAGTTCCCAGTGCCTCTGTCAAACAGAGCCACTGGAGTGATCCCTGGGGTGAATTTTCTATTTCCTATCCACTCATCAAGATTTCTCTTGAAGAGGGCTAGTGAGGTGCTCTGTTTGACATGTATGGGAAGTCTGTTCCATAGCATGGGCAGTTTCTGGGTTATGAACCTGTCCCTCCAGCATGTTCTGTTGATTGTGGTAATGAGGTTGAGGTCCTTGGAGTGTGTGGTGTGGAGTGATTGGGATTTCTTTAGATGTAGCATTTCTAACAGAGCTGGGTCAGACATGGCTTTGTAAGTCAAGCAGAGATTGCCTCTAAGTAGGCGATATGAGACAGAGAATAGTTGGAGTTTTTTGAGTCTGTCCATATAGGGCAAGCGTTTAAGGCCTAGGATCCTCTTTGTGAGGTACTTTTGCAGCCCCTCCAGTTATTGCAGGTGTCTAGTGAGATACATGCCAAATAGGGCATTGTACTCGATGATTGGCCTAATGAGGGAAGAGTAGAGGGAGCCAATGACCTCTTTCTTCCTGGGTGCAAAACCCCTAGTAATGAGATGTGCCACATAGAAGGACTTTCTGATGGTTTACTATCAAAATGTTGAAATTCATTTGGTCTAATGTTCATTTGATCTACCCATATGGTTGACACATGAAAGTAGTTAATTTGGTCGACAGGAAGTGCATGCAAATTACCTGTCGACATTATGTTGACAACAGGGCAAGGATTTACCCTTGTCAGCACTGTTGCATGATCCCGTAGTTGTAATATATAAGTAGCAGGGGATATGGGGAGTGCAGGAGAGGCATAGACCCCCCCCTGCAAAAACAGCGCTGCAAGTGTTTTTCGACTATTTAAACTTTGACATTTTTTTTCAGTATTTTGAATGTTCAGTGTAATACCCTTTGCCATTATAACCATCGACCATATAAATTTTAACATTTTGATAGTAAAACCTTTCTAACCACAGTGGCAATGTGGTGGTCAAAACAGAGGTTGTTGTCAACCTGTGTTCCCAGATCTCTTATAATGCCTTCTGTGCTCAGTGGACTACTATCAATGTGGTAATTCATGGGAACCAGGTTTTTCCTAAAGGGGATGATGACACATTTGTTTATAATGATAATAATATATATATATATATATATATATATATATATATATATATATATATATATATGTGTGTGTGTGTGTGTGTGTGCGCGCGCGTGTATGTGTATGTTTATAAAATAATGTAACCTTCAGTTATTTGCATTTACACCAGCAGTCTATGACCCTATGCAAACAACTGTGGCACTCATGCCTGCCCTCCTGTGTCACTGAACTGCTAGTTTTATAACACTTGGGTAACCAAAGTCACAGCTGTCATAGAATATTGGTTAAGTTTTGTGGTACTTATGCCCATAACGTGTGCTGTTTCCTACCATATATTACTGAGAACATTGCTGATCGTTGTCTTGCTTGGCTTTCATAGTGCTGCTCTTCTGCATGACAACAAACTACCAGTGCTTTATCTTATAGCTGTCTACTAATTGTCTGAACTACTACTGCTATATCGTAGCTGGCATACTACCCAAAATACTTAACTTATCACCCCCATCCGAAATCTAGAGACCGTGACACCATAACCTGTCTGCATCCCTTTGTTGCCAGCTTATTTGTATTAGGCACTTTAAGGCAGTATAGGAACTATGTCATGATCTTGCACAGCTGTTTATTGTTAATAGACACAGGATCCACTTGTCTGAGGTGTAGATACATATTTGAACTAAAGACAAACCTTGTCTATCCAATAGCTACTAAGGCTGTCAGTGAACTGCACACCTACATCACTACACCACACACCTAGAACCAAACCTCCATTGCTGTTCTAGTAAAAAATCCATCCCAAAGCTGCCTGGCATTCATAGACAACATATTAATAGCCCTGGATAGCAGCAGTACAATCACACCTCACCAAGAATACATTCACTGTTTCTGCCACAATTATGGGTCAGCAAAACAGTATACAGATGCTCCTAAAACAGCCAGAGCTAACTGGCACATATGAATCTGTCCTAGGTGACATCCTGGGACACCATTCATCAGGCTGAGTAAAGATAAAGCAATAGTGATATGTTTACCAGGTGCCATATTTTCTAGTGTGTCACCAAGGTTCATAGATTTTTTTCATCCCAAATGAACATGCTAGTTGGTCAATGCTGCAGTGTGTTTGACATGAAAAGAAACACATGTGAGTTATTTTTCTATGTTTCTAAAGCTGGCATATAACAAATCTTGAGCAGTATTCTTGTATCACTGAGAACAATGCAACGATACAGAAAAAATGACTTCAGCAATTGGTTCAACAATTGGTCATTCTAGGGGGTCCAGTGTGTGTCAGCTTGAAAGGTGACTGTCAGCTCTCCAAACTGCTTCACTAGGACTAGCCAGTACCTCTCTCTCTCTGTGGGGCTTCCACATATTGACAAAAATGTTTTCTGTCCCCGTAGTACCTTTTCTGGCATAGTTGGCCTTTATATGCAAACCAATCTAGTCGTTGCAAACCAGGCCAATATTAATATGGAACTACTTAATGCTACAAGCCTAAGCAAAAATGATCACGCCCTTAGAGTTTTCTTAACTCTTGAAAACCTACATATTTATTTAATTACATAAATATGGTACCAGTATAGTGACACAACTTTCTGTCTATCTGGTTTTAATGACCACTACTTGGTTAGATCCTGGGTGGCTGTGCATCTAGTGCGAGTTTGGTTATTTTTATTCATTCCAAGTTCTATTTCCTCTAATTTAACCCAGCACGATACTGACCTAGGGCTCCAACATATCCTTGTGAGTACTAACAAATTCACCTCCTAAATTATGGCCAATTACAGAACCTTCTGCATGATTCTTGTAGCCTAAGAAATATACCTCAGTAAATTAAAATTCCTAACTATTGAACCTAATAAATTAATTCTGTGAGATTTCAACTGTGTCCTAAACCATCTAACATACAACGCAAACAATAAATATATACAATCATCAATGGTAAGTCTCTCGATCAGTTAGTGCCCTCGCCATTAGGGATTCAAACCTATTCGATCTTTTCTTTAAAAATATGGTACCATTATGCACCCTACAAATCTGATCACCATGACATTGTATTTTCAATAAGATCCTGGCATAAGATGTCCTCAAATCCCACTCTCTGAATTCTAGAACATCTTTCTATCATCAGCTTCTGATTTAAAGTGATTTAAGATTTCACCATTCCCTGAGGACCCAATGATAAAAGTGGCCATTGGCATCATGGATTTCTATTCCATGCATTGTCACCATTCATCACAAATACACTATCAAGTTCAGAAACAAATCACTTTGGTGTAACCCCAGAATGAAAAAGTCTCTATTAAGAGAAAAAAAAATTCCTAGCCCTAAAAAATGCACTCAGATCCCCTCACTCCAAAAATTAACTCAAGTTGTTACATAGCTGAGACAAAAGTTCACAACCTTAAAAGCTAAGCATGAATTAAATATTGCTATCAGATTCAAAAATAACCATAATGTATTTTTCAACATATTAGGCACTTCTGAAACAATGTCCAGCATTGTACTGAGTTCATATCAAATGGCACTACCTACTCTAACCCAATAATATCACAAACATATTACTAGAAAAGTTTAAATCAAACTTTTCCTATCTCATCCATGTTTCTCCTCACAACATTTAGTCAATACTTCCCCCAGTGATTACATCAGAACAAGCACCAAAATTATTTTCCAAAACCATAAAGACTAGCTCTGTGTTTCTAGACAACATACAAGGGTGTTCCCTTTACTAACATGACGCCTACCTCACAGACTTTCTTGTAAGCCTATTCAACCTCTGCCTATCTACTGGGTTTATAATTGAAGCTTGGAGACCTGCAATTCTGGTCCCCCTCTATAAGAGTTGTCCAACCCATGTCCCTTAGAACTATAAACCAGCTAGCATTGACAGCCTTATATGTATCATTGTCATAGTATTTATAAATAAAGATATTGACCGCTCACAGTCCCTTGACCCATTTGGCTTTGTGAAGGGGCAGAAGCTGCCTGCTTAATCTGGTTGGTTTTGAAAGAGTCACAGAGGGTCTGGATGTTAGTGTATTTGTACACACTACCTACCTAAACCTAGCCAAGGCTTTTAAGACTATCCCAAACCCTGAAATTATTAATATTTTAACCCAACTAAATATAAACCCTTACATGACTCAGGATAACAGACTAATTAACAGACAGAACATATTTGGTGGAGCATTTCTGCTAAAGGGTCCCAGTAGTATCTCCAGGACTCCATTGTAAAACTGCTTCTCTTTAAATATACTTCAGTAACATCAAAGCTGATGTCAGAGACCTCTAGCTGAACACGTTTGTTGAAAAATGCAGACTCAGGCTTGTTAATAACATTTCAAATGACATCCATATAATTCAAGAGGGCCTTGCCTGTATAAATTCATGTCAGGGCCATGGACTAAAGCCTAATGGAAAAAAATGTAGTATAATACTCTTTAGGACACAATAACAATCCTGCACATGTCATATAACTCCTCTCTCAACATACATATTGTCATTAGAGACATGAACATGTCTGTGGACAGTGAACTCTCATTTCACCACCAAGTGTTAATTGTCATTAGGAAATGTTTCTACCTAGCCTAACTAATTATTAATTGCATATCTGCCAGGCCCAAGAAAGTTATTGTTCCACACTGCTGCTCCATTATATGGCCCATATTAGAATATAATGCCACCTGTGGCTTGCATCTATGAAAGCATAGGATTCAACAAAATCATATGTATGAACTCCCTAAACTATACAAAGCAGTTAAAATATGTTTTACTGTATTCTGTCACTTATAGACATCTACATGGTGACCTCTGTCTGGCCTACCAGGCTGCAAATGACCCTATCCTCTTGATCTTTTACATGTTTATAAATATGGAAACTATGCCAACACCCACTCTAGGACCATAAACCTAAATCATATTGCAGACACCACCTATTGGTTGGATAAATATCTCTCCCAAATGTTGCTCTACATTTGGAATATGCTCCCACTCCATGTTGCACAAAGTTATGCCCTTACTTTCTTTACATTTAACTTAGATAAATGGATTGGTAATAATAAATGTACCCCGATTTTAGCCCCCTTAGTCCTTTAATGAGAGGAGAAGTAAGTAAATTGCAGTGGCTAGTCTGTTTGTGGTGCTCTAAATCAATTGCCTTGTATCCACATATAAGTGAAAAGTTATTATTTACAAGTACACCAAGATCTTTTACAAGTTTGTAAATTTGTCTTTGTTACTGACTAACAAATAGTAAATAAAGCTGAATGGAGGGTATAAAATATCAGAGTGATGCATGTTTTGACAATAACAGCAAGGTCACCACTTCATGTACCATTTGAAGGGAGATTATGTCAGCAGGGTTAAGAACAATGCTTTCAGATTTGCAGTCATCATCATTTTTGATGCGCCAGACAGATGAACCTTCCTTCACTGAGGTAGCTAGTAGCTACACTCTCAGAGAAATTTATAAGTAGATAATATTTACCTTTAACAAAACAAATTGAGTTAGCTTGCAGAGAAGGAGGTTTCTCATGCCTCCCTGAATAATTTCAGAGGTGATTTTGTTCATCACCTTTACCCAATATGCATGTGAGGCTGATCTGTAACTATTGGGGTAGTTACTGTCTCTCTTGCAGATTGGAATTATGTTAGCCTGCTTCCAGATATCAAATGTGCAGCTATTTTGCAATGTTTTATTACAAAGAGTGAAGTGGGGTATATAGGACTTTTTTTCTCTTCTCCTTTGGAGGGCTTTGTGGCCTGCCTCTATACATTTTCCAGTTGTTTCATGCCATTTGCTTGTAAGACCTCTAGAAATACGTGCATTATTTCAGATGTGGTTGCATGGTTGAGCTACCGTACCACATAAGGCTATTTCTGATCACCCAAATGTGGTTCTTGGTACCTCATTTGGTCCTATGGAACTGCTTTTTTCTGATGTTAATGAGGGCAAAGGTGACCATTTTAAAATGTATTTTAGGTGACAATTTGCTGCAGGGATTAAGATGGGGTGTGTTTTTTTAAAGCCTTTCCTTAAAGCCTATATTAAAACATCGTGCACAAATTATTTGAAAAAAGTAGTTTAAGTGTCAAGTGGTGTCAACCTAAAGAATGAATATCCTTATTCAGAGTAAACTTTGAATTTTAGTTTTACATGTATAAGAGATTTTTCAAAACTTAAATAAGCAACATGTATATACATATATATGTATATATTTGTAAAATAATTAAGTTATATTAATGATAGATGAATTTTATCTTTTTACATTTCATTTATTGGAATATATATATATATATATATATATATATTTATTACTACATCTATATTGTTTATATACAAACAAGGTATTTAGTTTATATGTACATAGGTTTTGGTCTATATACTTTTGTGTATGGAATTTGTTAGGAGATTAATTTATAAATATTATCAATTTACAAACATTATTGATTTATAAAGTGATAGAATATATTGATTAAATGTATGCATATTTCTGGAGTATGATTTGAAAAACAACAATTCATTATATTGTGTTGAGTTTAGTATGCTATTATTCTTCATTTTATGAATTTGATTTATCTTAGATTTTTTAAATAATTGATTAATTACTTAATTATTTTATTGATTTGATAGTGGATTTTATTGGGTTATATAAAGAAAGACAAAGCTGGGTGTGTTTTGTTAATTGACTCTGATGAAGCCAGTTGTACTGGAGAGAGCGCTCAGTCTGTGTGCACTTTTGGATTAAACTGTATTTAATTCTACTCCTGGTCGGTGCCTCATTGTTGGAATTCGCTAACTCTGTGGTTGATGGTATTCGTTTTTTGCTTTTTTCGTGTGTTCCTGCCTTGGAGCTGTCCACATTTTTGCTTTGTGTGTTTTTTTATGTAGATTGAAATTAGCTCCAGATATGTAGTATCTTGTTCCCCTTCTATCTTTTTGAGTTAAAACTGATACATGATGCTTTAAGGGGAACAAGATACTACATACCAAGGGTTTCCTTTATAGCTGATAAAAAACAAACTATGTAAGAAGACTGCTTATAATCGACAATGAATCACCAAATGTAACTACAGTGTAATACAAAACTAGGCTTAGAAACAACATTCTACTGCATGCCAGTTGTTTCAATTATTTTAATAAAGGTTTACTTGACAACTTTCCTCCACAGTAAAACATAGCATGGGATTTCATCAGAACTAAAACTATGTATTACCTTCATGCTTTTTATACAATCAGAACAACCTCTAACAAACAGGAAAGCACCAATCAAACAACGAATGTGTATCTTCACAAATCCAGTAATTTTATTAATGTAATTACTAAAATCCTTTACTTTTTCTTGTGAATCCTTTCAAAATACAAATATTATTCCGTATAATTTCCAACGTGAAATAAATTTAGATAGGAATAATATTGCATCATGTGCCCCAATTTAAACAACTATAATAATGAA
The DNA here is from genome assembly GCF_019279795.1 of Protopterus annectens. Classification (NCBI taxonomy): domain Eukaryota; kingdom Metazoa; phylum Chordata; order Ceratodontiformes; family Protopteridae; genus Protopterus; species Protopterus annectens. The sequence continues at coordinate 228,762,490 of NC_056732.1, read as the reverse complement.
GAAAAAGGAGAAAGAATTTTTTTCCAGTCACAATTTATTTCAAGTTGGAAACTGTACTTTAGTTTTCAGATTATATTTGTATTTTCTGGATGGTTTCAACAGACAAAGTGCAGAATTGTATTAATTAGATTAATAAACCACTGGATTAGTAAAGTTTACACGTCAGTCCAATCAGGATGAAATTAATTTTTTGTTACTACTATATCAAAGCACATTGATGGCTTTAGTTCCGATATTTATAGGAAACCAACATTTTTGAATTCTTATTTCCATTTTAATAGCTGCCACCCTTTTATTTACAAGAAAAATCTAGTTAAGGATAGGTTCAGATGGTGAGGCTGGTGAGAATAATATCCAATGCAGTAACCTTATAAAAGAAAAGGATTTTTATTGGCTGTGCTTATTGAAATAGGATACCTTTTGGATTTACTTTTACAGCCAAGTAACAAAGTCATATCTAACAGAAATAGTAGATTCACACAGTTTTTAGGGACTGGCATGCATTTATTTCAGTTAACTAGAGACCTAAAATGCCAGCAGGAAATATTATGAGAGAGCAGTATAGTACTGGAATTATATGTTTAAGTGTAATGAAAATCTATTTACATTATTTGATGATGGCCCTTTATTAATTTAAAGGTAAAAATGTAAAGAACAGATTTGAATTGAATGGTAAAATGAATGAAACATGTTGAGAATGCAAAGGGAATGGACACATAAATGCATTTTTGTAATCAATATAAGTATATATTTGAGGGGGACATTTTACTATTAAAATATTTGGATACATCTTTAAAATATTACACCTGAGTGATGCCTCCACGTGCATCTGCAGTTAGCTTCTAGGCATCAAATATTGCTTGTTCATATTTGCATCAATAATTTCAAAACCATGCTATGTACAAGGTTTTAAAATATTTCATCTTAAAGCTTACACAATGGCAAACTCAACTGCATTAGTATTTGACCTCAGGCTAATGCAAGTTTATAGATAATTAACTGTTGTTTTTTATGATATTCATTTATATAGATATAATTTTCACATTTTTCTAAATATTTCAATAACCAAGTAACACAGACAGAAGTCCTTAGTCTCATATGAAAGCCCTCAACTAGATAATAAAATGGTGCCAATAGCATGTGTGTAACTTAAGTGGTTGCTGAGATATTGTAAGTTGTTTACAGAATATTACAAATGTAATAGTTACTGTTTTTACTGTGACTTATATAATTCGGTTTAAAACCTAGAACCTAAAAAATAGTATCATTATAAAAATAGTCTGTGCTGAATAGATTGCCATTTATACTTCTTTCATAACCCTTATGGTTCCAGAAATATGAACATTTGTTTGAAATGTGAGGACATAATTTGATTCTGTCAAAAAGCTTAGGCTCCACCCATTGGAAGTTACAGTGCAGAATTCTTGAACTTCATTGGAGTGAATGAACTAAATGTTGACTAGTTCAGAGAACTGAAGTTCATATGAGGTGGTTTATAGTTTTAGAGGTTAGTACTAGGCTAGTTGCACTTGCTGGCCATTTTAAGCCAAGCAAGTTTCCCTTCTAGGATGAGAATCAAACTCTGTACCCTGTGTCTGTGAGGTAAACACCTTAATCATTATGACAACCCCATAAGTGGCTATATATCAGGTATGCCAATGGTTTTATATTGGCAAGACTGAGCATAACTTTCAAAAAAGAGTAGATGAGCTGGAGCAGTATGATACAGAAAATAAAAATACAACCAATATGTACTGTAGACATACCGTGGAATGTGAAGGTCCATGTGGTTTTAAATACTGGAAATGATCACAGGAGATTCTGAAGGGGGGAGGGCAATGGGTGATCAAAACAGAATGTAAAGAATTAATATTTTAATTCAGGCCCAATGAAATACAACATCTACCCCTTTTAAATAATCATATATCAAAAAACAGCATCTTAGAATTGTGTTCAGCAAAACTGTAGAACTTGCATAGTGTTAGTCCTTTAAATCCAGAAGTTGCATCTTGTAATAATTTTTCAATGTATTCAAGGACATATTTTAATATACACACATATATATATATAAAATATTTTATATACATATATTCATTATTTATTTATTTTGTTAAAAAGTAGATTGTGTTGCTCAACATAGTTTTATGAAAAACTGATTACTCTAATCCATTTTTACAGTAGATGTTTGTATATATGCCACTAAATTGTAGTACTTTTTGTACAATTTATAGCAGAGCATGTGCTGTATGGTTAAGTTATGCTGGTTTAGCTATGTGTGAACCGTTTTATTTTTATATAAAGATTGGTATATACTTTTTTAAATATGTTTTAACATTACAAATATGTAAATAAGCTTTTTACAGAAATGATAGTTACAGGAATGTCAACTTGTTTATTTAGAGATTTTGAGCTTTGCACATTCATTTATTGTACATTTTAATAAGTTATTTCATGTGTGTTAGGGGTTGTTCTGATTATTTAAAAAAGTGTAAAGGTGATGTATAGTTTTAGTTCTGATGAAGTATTGTGTTATGTGTTATTGTGGACAAATACACTCAAATGAACCTTTATTAAAATAATTAAAAATACCAGCATGCGGTGGAACCTTGTTTCTAAGCTTGATTTGGTATTACTCTGTGGTTACGTTTGGTGGTTTGCTGTCTTTGAATAACAACAAAGATTATGCTGTTTTTTGTTGTGGTCATTCAGTAATAGGATAAATGACTGCCTATCACAAGGGCAAGATCTGACTTTGTAACTTGTGCTTCCCCATCCAAAACAGTGAATTCCAGAATTTGCTGTTGCATAATAGAAACATTTACATGCACACCCAAATGATATGCGACTAAATGAGTGTGTGTTTGTGTGTGTGTGTGTGTGTGTGTGTGTGTGTCTGTGTGCTCATACTGTGTGTGTGTGTGTGTGTGTGTGTGTGTGTGTGTGTGTGTGTGTGTTTGTGTGTGTAGGAGAAAATTATGCCTCTTTATACTAACTCTGAGATCACTGTGTCAAGGTAAAGGGGGAGTGACCTGAGGTACCACACACTTGGGCTTAATGTATATTCTTCTACATTAATCAGCAGATTCTCACCATTAATCACCATTTTGGGAGTTACAATAATTGTCCTCAGAATTATAAAGATATCCAAAGGTAATGAGTTAATCAATCAGTAATGTGTTCATCCGATGTAAATTTCTGAGACAGTAACAAGAGTTCTCTAAATAGCATTCATCTGCAATGGAGGTGCATGTTAGATACTCAAAAATGAAAACGTCGACCTGCAGAATATCAAACACAAAATATGAAATATTTAGAAGATGGATAAATGACTGTAGCTCATTTCTGAGATCATAGCAGAGCTTGGAGTGTGGATTTGCCCTTTCATCACTTTAGTGTAATCTCTGAGTTAGTATATGTAATTAGGGGGACAACCCCCCCCACATGAGAGGTGTGGGGGAGAGAGGTTGCCTCCCTGCACACAAAAAACAACCAAAAAAAAATATTTGTGTAATTACCATTCTGACATACACCTTTCTGCAATGGTGCATCATAGTTGTCAATGACAATTTCAATGCTCAAAGTGCCATATATAAAACATTAAAAATCTGTAAATTGATTTCATATTTACATTTTAATGGATTGTGATCTAAAGTGAATGTATAATATTGAATTATTACTAAATATGTTGTTGAGACCCTCATAATTGACTCTGGAATGATTAGTCATTAGTGTAAGGGCAGATGGCTTTATCTTTAAATGACTGAGGTTATGGTGTCTAAGAGATTTCTCCTTTGGATGATGCAACTTCAGAGTTGGTCTACATATATATAGTGGGTTTGCAGGAGGTTACAGAAGTGTACATCTGTGTATATCTATCTATCTATATCTATCTATCTATATATATATTATATATATATATATATATATATATATATATATATATTTATATATATGGGAGCACTTGACAACGTCGACAGCTGAGAATGCCGACAAGGAGATCGCCGACACCAGAAGATCGAAGATTGAGAAGACCGACGGATGAAAACCCCGACGTTGAGAAGACCGATGGATGAAAACCCCGATGCTGAGAAGACCGACGGATGAAAACCCCGATGCTGAGAAGACTAACATGGGAAAAGGCTGTGTAAGTATGCGGTAGTGATGGACGTTAGGGTGCGAGTAAGGTAAGTGTGCGATATTGACGGTGTCTAGGGATACGGGTGGGTTAAGTGAGTTAGGGTTAGGGCGCGGGTTAGGTAAGTGTGCGATAGTGATAGTCTTTGGGTTAGGGGTGGGTTAAGTGAGTTAGGGTTAGGGCGCGGGTTAGGTAAGTGTGCGATAGTGATAGTCTTTGGGTTAGGGGCAGTTTAAGTGGGTTAGGGCGCAGGTTAGGTAAGTGTGCGATAGTGAAGGGCCTTAGGGTTAGGGTTTGGGTTAAGGGTGTAGATAGTTGTGTATGTGAGGTTTAGTGTGCGTTTGTAAGGATTTTGGTGTGCTTGTGTTGTGTGTGTGCTTTTTGGACAGGGGATTTGTTTTGTTTGTTTATTGTCGGTATTGTGTCGGTATTATGGTGTGTCGGGCATGTGAGGTTTCGTGTTTGTGAACGTTCGGTTATGTGGTGTGTCTGATTTCGTTGGTGTTGTCAGGTAGATCCATATATATATATATATATATATATATATATATATATATGTATATATATGTGTGTATATATATATATATATATATATATATATATATATATATATATATATCTATATATATATATAAATACATGGATCTACTTCCATAATTTGAAATACTATAAGATTGAATTTCATGAACATGAAACAAGAACATCAGAAATACACAACTATGAATGCTAACAAAGCCGAAACTTTGAAACAACGAAGAAAATGATGCGTATGTCTGGAACACACCAGAGGATTTCAATGGACATATCGCAAATAGAAAAACAAATCTCTACATTAATAAACATAACTAAAACTAAAAGCAAATAACTTTTCCAACATTTTTGCAGGGGGGCAACCCCCTGCAAATTATATATACCAACTCCAAGATCACACTACAGTGGGGAAAAGGGTTAATTTCCCGATCCTTACCGTATCACAATCTCTATTCACAATTGGTAAACATGACTGAAATCCTCCTGTGCCTTACGGACATGTTCACTACTTGCTTCATTGTTTCAAAATTCATCTTTCTTACATTTTGTAGTTACTACACTTGATCTTAGCCAAAAGGCTGAGAAGCAATTGTGTATTTCTGATGTTTTTATCTTGTGTTTATGAAATTTGATGTTATGGTATTTCAAATTATAGAACTAGATCCATATATATATATATATATATATATATATATATATATATATATATTTATATATATATATATATATATATATATATATATATATATATATAGATATATATATCTATATATATATATATATATATATATATTTTTTTATTTTACATTTGTTGACCGGGCTAGTCTAACTGGATATATGTCCATTTTCAGTATATACATACACACACACACACACACACACACACACACACACACACACACACACACACACACACACACAAACACACACACACACACACACACACATACAAATATATAAATATAGATAGATAATATATATATATATATATATAGGTCTACTTCAGTAGACCAACCATTCATTTACCTGACATCCAGTTGCCTGAGACAGCAAGACTGACACCTTCAGAAGACCGACATTTCACATGAGGTTAGTAACTGCATGGCCATCCTGATAAAATTAACTAAACTCCCCCACACCCCCCTAACTGAATATGCCAACTCCGAGAAAGCACTACTGCGGGGGTAAGGGGCAAAGTTCAACAGGATGGCCAAGAGGTTACTTACCTCATGAGAAAAGTCGGTCTTCTGGATGTTAGTCTTCTGAAGGTGTATGTCTTGTCGTCTTCAGCAACTTGGTGTCGGGTAAGTGAGAGGTCTGTCTACTGAAGTAGACCCATATATATATATATATATATATATAGTTGCAGTTTAGAAGAGCTAATACTGATATGAGTGAATGCCTTTTAATGCAGTAAAAAAAGCAAACACTCATATGAGCGAACATTCTCCTTAATAGGATTTTAACTGGCTGCTTTTTGTGTGAAGTCACATTGCAGCAGGGTAAAGGAATTTTCGCTTACCTCATTGTTGTGAGATCTTGGAGTTGGTATATATAATTAGCAGGGGATGAACAGGGGTGCAGGCGGTCTTCCTCCCTGCAAAAAAAAATATATATTTTTAGTATTGCCTGTTTTTGATAATTTTAGATTTGCTCTAAAGTGCTCACTCTTTTTAGATACACTCTTTGGAGCTTTTGATATTTCATGAGTCATATATACATAGATAGATAGACAGATAGAGAGATGATAGATAGGTAGACAGATAGATAGATAGATTGATAGATATAGTCTCTTTTTGTTGACTGGATTATGATTGATAAATCAAAATTCACCATACCATGATTCACCAAACTCAAAAAAGCATGGTGACTTAATCTTGTTTCCCTGTAGGATCCATGTTAAAGCCCATTTTGGAAGTAGATTATCATTGATATTATGAATGTCAGTCAGAATCCATTCATGATGCATGACAATAATTATATATATCTATAGCACTATGTATACACACACACACACATATACACACACACACACACACAAATATATATATATATATATATATATATATATATATATATATATATATATATATACATATATATAGAGAGAGAGAGATCGATAGATATATATATGGATCTACTTCAGATGATCAAAGTTTCAAAACTTCAAACATCATATGGTCAAAGACCAGATGACTGAAGTTTGAAACTTCGAACATCAAGGTAAAAAAATAAAAACAAAAAACACTTTTCTTTTGCATTTTTGCAGGGGGGGTGAGCCCCCCTGCACCCCCCACACCCCCTGCTATTTAAATATACCAACTCCGAGATGACACTACAGCGAGGGAAATGGTACATTTCTTGTTCCAGACTGTACGGAGATCACCCTTCAGAATGTTTGAAGTTTTAAAACTTTGATCATCTGGTCCTCGGCCATATTTTATTTATTTATTTTTATTTTACATTCGTTAACCAGGTAGAGTCTGGCTGGGCAAGTAGCCCATTTTCAGCAGAGACCCAGGGAGAAAAGCTCCATAACAATAGTACAAAAAGATTACAAAAATTTTTAAAAGATTTACAAACAATATACAAAAAGTTTGACAGTTGCCAATAATCACAATTTACAAAAAGGGGAATGTAAAACAGAAAACATTACATTTCCTAAGCCTTACTACAGACAGTAATATGAAACTATATAACTAAAAACCATTGTGGTATTTTCGTTTGGTACAAGTAAGACAAGAAGGTAGCAGAACTGAAAACATTTGATCGAAGGCATGATAAAACTAGCCAGGAGTATTATAGGAGCATAGCCATTGTTGAGTAAAGTATTCCTTTAGGAGTTTTTTGAAGCTATGATGATCTGTGTTTTTTGAGATATTCTGGGGTAATAGGTTCCACTGTTTGGCTACTTTGAAGGAAAAGAAAGAGTCACCAAAGTAATTATGGGACTTTGTAACCTTTAGTATATGTTTATCGGATGATCTAAGGGTCTTGGGGTTGGTATTGAGTTGCACTAGGTTGGAGAGTACAGCGCAGTTTTCAGGTTTGTGGATAATACAGTGGGCAGTGGTGAGCTGATTGAGCAATAAGAGATTGAGAAATTCAAGCCAATGTAATTTTTGAAGAGCAAGGCAATGCTGGGTCCTGATGGGTATATTAGCAGCAAATTGTGCTATTTTGTTATAGCAGGAATCAAATAGATGTAAATGAGACTTGCGCAGGTTAGTGAAAAGTAGAGGAGAGTAGATAAGAGGTGGGGTCTGGCTGTGGCTAGTCTGGCATTTTGAGTAACATAAGGTTTGGCTCTATACAGTGCACCAAGTTTGATGTGAAAGTTTA
>NC_056732.1:228656982-228749482 GCF_019279795.1 Protopterus annectens | reverse complement strand
GAGCTACTAACCAGCAGATGCCGAACCAGACAGGGCAAGATATGTTTTTTTCCACACTCCCCATATGCTTGGGTCCATTCTTGGATCAAAGGGGTTGTTTGAACAGCAGAACAAAGTGGAAATAGTCACAAGAGTCTCCATCCAGGGTCAAACATATTTGGAGAAAGAGACTGGAACATTAGTTTGGAATATATCCAGCAGATGCCTGTCATCAGCAGAACTGTCATTATTAAACCAAGGACTATACTTTATTCCTCCACAGTCTCTAGAGGTAACAGACACTATTTTAGACTTAAAAATGTTTAGCAGAAATTTGCAACTGAAACTGCTATTCAAAGATGTAAATAATGATAATGTTCCTGTTTTTAAAAAGCCAAGTACATTTATGCCAATGGGACATCCCAATGTTGATTTATTTGTTAAACTGTGTGAAGATGAAGTGTTTAGTAAATTAAACAATAATCACAATATGTATAGGATGAAAAGTAATATATTGAGAATTGAGGAACAGGCTTTGAGAGGGCTTCAGTCAGATTGCAGTATAACAATTAAACGTGCTGACAAGGGAGGCCCAATAGTAATAATGGATACATCTTTGTATAAAGAAAGTATACAGGAATTGTTGGTGATGAAAGAACATATAAATGAATACAGGAATTACAGTGTTTCGATAGTAATTATTTGTATTTATGTATATATTTCAAATTTTATATGATGTTTTAGATTATATTTGTTTGTCTGTCACTAACATAAACACAGCAACATTCATTTGTTTGTAGGCAAGAATACAGAGGTATATGTTAATATACCTTTAAGTATGTGTATATGTAAAACAGAGAAGAAAATCCACTTTACCTCCATGACTCAAATCATATAAAACCAAGACGTATTGCTTATGTAAAACCAAGACGTATTTATTAGGTTAGTGCTTTCATGCCTCAACAGACACTTCTTCAGACCATGGTCGACCATGGTCTGAAGAAGTGTCTGTTGAGGCATGAAACCACTAACCTAATAAATACGTCTTGGTTTTACATAAGAAATACGTCTTGGTTGGTCTGAAGAAGTGTCTGTTGAGGCATGAAAGTGCTAACCTAATAAATACGTCTTGGTTTTACATAAGAAATACGTTTTGGTTTTATATGATTTGAGTCGTGAATGGTAAAGTGGATTTTCTTCTCTGTTTTGGATTTATTTGCTTTTTTCCACTTATACCATTTCTGCAGTGGCATTATTTGTGTTTTTTATTCTCCTGATTATGTGTGTATGTACTTTTAAGCTATTAACTGGTGTAATGCAGTGATAGGATGATTTATTTTTTTGAATTCCTATATTAACTCATAGTTTTAACTGCTTTTTATGGTCTCATGAAGTGGTGTGATACAACCACGAAAGCGCTAACCTCTAGAATTTTGCTGTTTGGAAGAAAATAAAGCTGTTTTTTTGCAACAAATATTGGACATAGTTTATATTCTCTGCCTATGGTTGGAGCCTCGGTCATTCTAAGTGGGCTGTTTATTCTGTGGTGTTGGCTTCAAGCTCCATTTACACAGCGAGCAACTCAATTTGTATACATCAAACTCCGTATGGTTGAGACCATATGATCAAGTTTTGGAAAACTCAAACCTTTTGAATGGATATTGCGGTACAGTGAGGATCAAGAAATTTACCTTTTTTCTCATTGTAGTGAGATTTCGGAGTTGGTATATATAAGTTACAGGGGGTGTGGGAAGTGCAGGAGACTCCTCAATTATCTATCTGGTTTCAGTTATATCACTTCACTCTTCCAATGTAAAATCTTGTAGATCCTAATTATATGCTTTATTTCTTTCATTATTTCAAATTAGTATATGTCCGGTGACTTTATAAGTTGTTTTCCATAGTCAAATATGCAAAGGCCAGCTGTTCAAAAAATACATCAGAAAGTTGTCCTTGGTAATAAAAAAAGAAAAAAATAAATCAAAAGATGAAAATGTTTGCAATATCAGGCACGCTGTATCTGTATTACTTATGTGTGCAATGTACAAGATTGCATGCGTACTCTAGAGGGAAGGGAGTGTACTTCTTCCTTAATTAAGACTTTGGAGTCTCATCATTGGCATTACAGAATACTCTCTTGAACAGTTGTCTTTTTAAGGCTGACCCCAAGAATGATCAGCCCATCATTGTTGACCACCTACAAGGCACCCTTAAACTATACATATATGGAACACTGCAAACAATTTACTAAAAATATCTTTATGTTCAAGAATTTCTAGTTTTTGCACTACTTAAAATTATGTCTCATTTAATTAAATTGTCTTTTAATGAGTGCCTCTATACCAATGATTTTCTTTTAACAAACCACACTTAAATGCATTTCTTCCAGATTCTTATTCATATTATCTAACATAGTTACCTGCTCACTTCCAATCCATCTTGTAGATTAACTCACTTATCTGGGACACATCTGTTTCAAGCCTTACACTTATCTTTTTATAATCACACTCCACCCTGACCTTGTCTACAATAGTCATCTCTCAACAGCCTTATCGGCTACTTGCTTATGCATCTTTTTCTGACCACATTTCTGTCAACCTTCCCTCTCCCTTTTGATCCTATAGCCTGTCTTTCCTTCCAAATTAAAAAAGATCTCCTCCATATTATCACAATTCATATCCTTAGTTCCTCTACAAGTTTTGCCTTATCTCCATGCTTCTATCCCTTCAGCTTATAGGCTTTTTACTCACATGCTTTTATATACTGCTTTCATTTCAGTCATAATCCCTTGCAAGTATAGTAAGTGATAATAAGTGGTACACTTCTGCACAAAGTCACTGTTTTTGTGCTTTACATAGTCTTTCGCTGTGTCCTGTACTATGTGATCAACAGATTTTATTTATTAGCCTATGATATTATATGTACTTTAAGTACATTTTATAGTCTGATTTTGTGTTGTTTAGACTGTGGCTGGTATTCATAGTTTTTGCACGGACGTGTATCAGAGATGTTAACAAGTGAGTGCATTGATTCACAGAGGTCATTTACATTAACAAATGATTCCTGTGAATTACTGTGAGCAAATTAACTATAATGAGATGTAAATCAGCAATTGTGTAAAGCAACATATGCTAATGAAGTCTACTTGTGATTAATAGTCAAATGTTCACACCATCCACACATTTGTTTGACTTAAAATAGCTGCACATATTATATCTATTTTACAATCTACAGACATGCCATGCTGTGAAAAAGAAAAAATATATGTGACACAACCAACACAGGCAGAGTCCAGTCAAGTGAAGAAAGCAGTTTGTTAACACATACTGTATGTCCTATCACTAGCCTCTACATACAGTTGCCACCAGTGATGGCTAAATATCTCCCAGTAAAGACAGCCTTCAATACTTGTACCATGCATGCACAATCATTAAAAGACACTAAAATAGATTCTCCAAGTGATCACTAATCCTTTCCACTGCTGCTGTAATGATTTCCCATTTACAAATGACAGCTCACAGTATTGCAGCAATATGCCCATGGTATAAATAAAACATTTCTTGAAGTAAACTTAATAATCAGTCTCTCCCAGTAAAGCCAAGAACACATCCGTGCCATTTCAGTACTTCTGCCATGTATGCACAATCAGTAAATGACACCAAAATAAATTATTTTCTCAGTAATCACATTTCTGCTGCTACTTTAATGATTTTCCTTTTGATTTACCTTAACTGTATGTATCTTACTTTCATGTCACTCAGCCATACATAGGCTATACCTAGCTGAACACTTCATGCCAACAAGAGAAAGCAACATGCAGGTTGATAACTGTAAAGACATCATTCAGTATATCCAGCTTCTTGATAGCCTTTATTCCCGTGGAAAGTAGTTGCTTAATAAGAGAAATGAAAAGGACACCAGCCAGTCTTTTGTTTTTATTCTTCTCAGAAGAACTCTAACAACATATCAAATCCATCTTTATAAAATTGCAGTTTTTTTCATTTTTCAGGATCATTATGGTCTTAATGAGAATTATTTTCATCACTTAAAGACATAAAAGGATGGATTTCGCTGGTTTCAGTATGAAGAATAATTTTTGAAGTAAAGACTGTTTTGATGAACTGCTGTGCAAGGAATTCCCATATCTCTATGTACATGCTAGCATCATTTTCATATGAGCCTACATCAGACCATCGAAAACCCAGTTCGTCGAAACTCACATCATCGAGACAATTTCAATGAAACTGCATACCATCGAAAACTGGAAATATCAAATCTGACTTCATCAAAAATAAGGTACTTCCTGTTTCTCTGCAGCAACAGTATAAAAAAGAACAGATATGCTGTACGTGCATATCTCACTGGGCAGCTCTTGCATAGATGTGGGAGTGCTGTGGGTGTTTACCCTTCTCTACAATGTGTAGTGCAATCTCAGAGTTGGTATATTTAATTTGCAGGGGGTGTGGGGGTGCAGGGTGGATGCAGACCCCCTGCAAAAATGTAGGATAGGATACTTTAGGTTGTTAGTGTTTTGGGAGGTGGGCATGATGTAGGTGGAATTTGTGTACTTGTCTTCTATAGTTCGGGGCTGTTTTCGATGAAGTCAGATTGAATATTTCTAGTTTTTCACTACAGTCAGAAGAAGTCAGTTTATACAAGTTCCTTTAAAAATGTAGAAAACACATACTCCAGGGACTACAATATTGGGATCTAATACCGGTCTAATAATGACCTATAAAGTATTAGCAGTAAATGCAAAAAATATCAGTTAAGTGGATTTACTATTTTGTTACAAAACAAGCACACTCCTTGTGGAATAACCAAATATAAAAGGTTTTAACTAAGCAATTTTCCTGCTAAACTAAAATATTTAGCTACACTGTTGAAGTATTTGAAGGTCAAGTGGGAAGTTAACATTCTAAACCTTTATCTGGCTACTTTGCCTCCCTGTGACAGTATGCCATGTGACTAATGTTGCAGAATATACCCTTGCAGACTAGGAGTAATGATCATACTGGAGACTACATTCATCTAAAGATTCTCTACCTATCATTGCAAGAAGGGGAACTATGAGATTGCAGAAGGAGTGTTAGATGAAAAAAGTATTTAAAATTGATCTTTAATCATTTAATGGTCTGGCCATTTCCATGATGTGGATTAAGCAGACGTCAATAAAGTCAACCAAAGGAGAAGAGACTGAGAAACCAAATGACAGCCTTCTCGTGGGGAAGGAAGGTGGACAAGCCGAGTGAATGGTGCTTGTATGGTATCCCTTTATACTGGCAATCATTCAAGAAAATAGGAGTCAGAACACACATTTCCATTTTTCATGGCTTATTCTGTCCCTGGGAAGAATCAAATGGAAAATCTAGCTAGCATCTACATCATCCTGTCCATCAGGAAACACAATCCCTAAAGTACTTATTAAAAAGAAAAAAAAAAGCTTCTATTCGTTCATTTTTTTCTGTAGCAGAATTCATTTTAGAATTAGCTCAAGCTGTAAGCTAGACCATTACTGATAGTGAACAACAGGCAAGGAAAAGAAGTACCAGAACACGTGTAGATATTCAGAAAATTTACCTTCCACCCTCCCAAAAAATTGTAAAAATGCATTCGCATGTATTATTCTCAATGATTATTTAAGGAAAAATGGTGCTAGCTGAAATACTGAACAGACAAGGAAGAAGGGCTTTGAGATCTGACAAGCATCTTAATAAATTTAACAAGAAAACTGCAAGTTGAAATAATTTTGTCAGTTTCATGTTTACATTCAATAAATGTGAAGGTGATAACCTTGGTAAGACAGTAAGCAGTTTCTTATTGTTTGAGCATAATAGTAAAATTGCATTTTAAAAACTCAGTAATCAAGTGACTGACCATCTGATTCACACACTTTAGTAATGCAGAATATTCAAATTAATTTTTAATTAAGAAGTCATTGTAAGAAACATTACATGTACCTGTGTAAGCAAGAAATATGTCAGAAATCTGCTGTATTTATAAGAGATGTTGTATTCATAGGATATTTGGCTATCAGCAGGAAGGCAGTGAAGCTGAATCTTTTTGTGGTTGTTATTGTCAGCCCTTATCTGCACTGCTAAGATACTTGACATTGGTGTCATTCTGTACATAAATGCTGTACATGTCATTGTATCAAACATTAACTATTGATTAGCTATAATATCCTTTTGTGGTCAGTACATGGCTTGGGAATATTTTGGATTAGAATACCTAAGATAGCTCCAGCTAACATATTGCTGTATAGGTCTAATCTAACCCCATGTGCAAGTAAGAATGATCTAACTTAACCTAACATCATACACATATACATATATGCACACTGATATCCAAATGATATGAGGACATGCAGAAATTCTGAAGTATGACAGAAGTTGTATAACACCTTTGCTGGCATATTTGCAGCAGGACTCAGATGGGCTTCATAAAGCAATACATTTATTTGTTTCCATAGGATACTTTGTTAGTAGTTTTCTGAAGATATCTAGCCTATTTATACTCCCAGTGTTCTCTGGAAGATTTTTTCACACGATCGGGGCTTATTTTACAGAAAGATTTTCAAAGGTTGACAGTATGAAATGAAGTTTACCTGTGTGGTTTCTGAAGCAACATGGACTACACCTACTTTGAAGTTTATTCTTTAGTGGAGTCGTAAATTAGTCTGAAGGCTATCGTGTTCAGTAGGAATGAATCTCTGGTGCTAATTGATACCAGTTAGCTTTGTTTATAGTTATGTTGTGGTGTTCACACTTGAAACAGACATGAAAAGTTTTTCACCCTTTGTAATGAACCCAAGTTTTTCGAACTAAAAAAAAGGTGTATGTGTGAAATGAGGAGCCGTACTGATGAAATCTTTGAGTAAGTTTTGTTGATGTTATGTATTAAAAAAAAAAGAAAAAATATTTCACCATCTAGTGTTTTGTGCATGTATACATGTAAATATTTATGTGTTTGTGAATGTATATGGAGACTCTAAATCTACATCTTTCTCTGTATGTGTGTGTGTATGGATATATATATATATATATATATATATATATATATATATATATATATATATATATATATATATATATATATATACCTACCTATGAACCTATATATATATATATATATATATATATATATATATATATATAAAATCGAATAATTAAAATGTTGGCTTTAAATTGAACTTTGTAGTCATTTCCCGGTTTACACATTTGACGCAATTGTGCAAAACTGGTTTGTTTTGCTTTAAGCTTGGCCACTGCTTATTCATTACTGCAAATAACTTCTTCATTTTGCTGCATTTACGGTGCTGCGGTAGCACTGTCGCCTCACAGTAAGATGTTGTCCCGTTCGATTTTCAGCTAAAGCATCTTTTGTCTGGAGACATGTGTGAATGGGCGTACCTTCTTTGAAGGTTGTGCATCAGGGCTGGCAACTAGGCACGTAAAACTCTACTGCCAATCATTAGCGGACCAGAGTTCCACTGTGGCAACCCCTAACCAGGAAAAGCCGAAAGACACAACAACAACAATACATTCGAATTTTTCAGAGATGCTGGATATATCTGGACTGTTGCTGCATATGTGTATCTTTCCATAGCACTCTAGTGGCAATTTGTGCACTGTTTGTGTTGTTTGAGATATATATATATATATATATATATATATATAGATATATGTATGTATATATGGTAACACTCAGTATTATTGACTTTCATTAAAGTCAGCATCTGTTTTGTCAGCACACTTTGGTTGACAAGACAAGAGGTTGGCAGTTCTCCTCCGGAGTGCTGTCTGTGTGGAGTTTGCCTCTCCTCCCTGTTCTTGTAATGGGTATTGCCTGCATACTCCAGTTTCAGTCCATATCCCAGAGACATGCAATTGGTGAACTGATTACTCTAAATTGTTCATAGTTTTGTGTGTGTGTGTGTGTGTGTGTGTGTGTGTGTGTGTGTGTGTGTGTGTATCATTGGATGGATGGATGGATATGTATATACAGAGAGAGAAATTTTAAAAACGTTAAATGAATTTGGAAATGCAAAATACAAGGCTTTATACAAAAACAAATTGCTTTAAATATTTTACACACCCTTACATTACATTGATATTCTAAATGGTTAAATTGCCCACTTCATTCTTGGAGGAGTTTCCCATTATGGTTGTAGAAGAACTGTACAGCACTGCAGTTATACTTATAAAGCAGTACATCATACCCTATACAATGAATGTTGAAATTATGGACCAAGAATATATATCTTTGTGGCCAGGTTGGCAGATACGGGCATTCTGAGACAATGTAGCAATTGTCTCATGTTTACAGACAACCATTTAATCCTAACACAGACAGTATGTGAGGGATGCAAATATACAGTTTCACTGCAGACAAAAATTTTGCATACAAAAAAGGTTGTTAAAAAACATACACACAATACATCCATCACACAAAGTGTTCACCACGCACCCACATACATAGACCAACTATGCTGAAGCACTAAAAAGCAATCTTCCTAAGCCTCAGACCTTCCAAGCCTATAAACAGTAATGTCTATCCTCAGCAATCTCTAATGCACTCACCAAAGCATCACCAAATATGTACAGCTATACCCAGAGGAGCCCCAAGCACTAAGCCCATAGTACAAGCCAACACATTACCCAGGGCTCTTGTCATAGGGAACAACATTATACAGTACACTAATGCCCCCCTCAGCAGAGTGAATAAGGTGAGGATAATGGTTAGTTGCTTATCTGGAGCCAGGATCTGCCATGTTATGCACACACTGAAATCACCACACCAGAGGTACCAGTATGATTATACCATAGTCCATGTGGGCATCAATGACTTAAGATGCACTTCTGTGGACAGTTTAAAGAGACACATTCTTTATCTCTTGGAATATGTCTCGGGCATGTATGTGCTTTGTAATGAGCAGCATTTTACCTTCACCAAGGATGATGACACAGTATGAACAAAATATGGTTGACTTCAATTAGATTAGTTTCTAGTGTCTTTCCAAAGGGGTTCAGTCTTTGTCAGCATGGGAGGACATGGTTAGCAGACAACATTGTTTTGTAAAGGATGGCCTGCACCTGTCTTCCCTAGGCTTCCAATTACTGGCTAAAACTTTATCCGCTCCTAAAGCATTTTTTAGACAATGACAAATTGGCAAACTTACTGATATAACAAAACCCAAAGAAACATTAAGGTGTTGCTGTAGAATGCTAGTAGCCTAAACAAGAAATTCCACACCCTACAAGCTATCCTCACTCTAGAGAATACAGACATCTGTGCTGTTACCAAGACATAGTTTAAATCCACAGAAAGTACTCTGGCAGTGCAAGGCTTCAGTGCATTCCACTCATTTAGATCATCAGCTGCACAAACAGAGACAAAAGGAGAAGGAATTTCAACCTGTTAACAACAAGCATAACTCTGTTGATTAAACAGAATGATGCCCTGGTATTTATCCACATGCAAATCACCATAAGACAAAATCCTATACCATATCTTAGCAAGCTATAGGTCACCCTCTGTCTCTAAAATCTCAAAGCTGCTACCTAGACCTACTGGAGACACTCACCATTAAACCAAATACCCTATTCATGGAAGATATTAACTACAGCTCTACAGACTGGGAAACATACAATGGCTCATACTTGCAGGCACAATGATTCATGGACATTATTAACACAAAAATACCCTTGACCGGATACACGCCCATAAGAGTTTCAAGCATTCTGAACCTGGTACTTGCCAATGTGGGAAGGTGTTGCACTCCCCCAGCCCTCCCAATGTCATGTCCTGACTGGTGAGGTCAGATCACAAAACTATCTCCTTCAAAGTAAAATCAATTCTGTAACCCCAGCAAACCTTGAAACAGTTAGGAACTATTACAAACCAAACCATATATCCTATTAAGCAATATCCTGCCAAAATTCATTGTGCCTTACAAACCCAAATTCACATCAGCCTATGTGGAATTGATCACAGAGACACTGTACAACCATGAAAATGGCTGTATAGAGGTTGCTTTACCTATTAGAAGGAAAGCCAAAACAAACCACACTGGTGGAATCCTAACCTTAATAGGGTATATAACAAAAGGAATAAAAGTCTTTGCTAAAGTCAGAAAGAGCAACTCCCACAATGTTAGGAGCTCTCTAATTAAACTAAACAGGTCAATGGTTCCACGTTCACTGAGCAGAGTGAGAGAGTAGATTTGCTGGCTGACATATTCAGCACAAAATTCACCCCCCCCCACATGAAATACCACTAGCATAACTCCCCCAACTATTAACAGAAAGCAGGTTTTGTGACACATACTAAGGCCAAAAACACAACCTTACTGGGCCAGAAAAATGTCCTGCATCGCCAACTAAGCAGCTTGAATCATGACCTATCAGGACCACTTGTCACTTTTCAATTATAGCCTCAAAACAGGCTTAGTACCATGAGAATGGAGGACTGCAACAGTTATCCCACTTCACAAGGGTGGACCATCAACTGACCCTAGAAACTACAGACCTATTAGTCTGACTAGTCTAATATGCAAAACCATGGGATGAGTTATCATGGAAATGATCAACAAAAACATAGGCAACCTTCAGACACAGGACCCAACCCAGTTTGGCTTTGTCATGGGAAAGTAGTGCCTACTAAACTTGATAGACTTCTTTGAGAAGGTCTGCAAGGCAATAGATGAGGAGAAAATAGTACATACAACCTACCTGGAACATGCTAAGGTGTTTGATACAATACCCCACTCGAGTAAAGTTGACAAACTCACCAAACCAGGAATAAACCCATACATAACTCACTGGATTGCCAGCTGGCTCACAGACAGCATTGAGGAAGTCAGGATAAGTGATCCCACCTCCACTAACAGACCAGTCACAAATGAAGTATCTCAGGGCAGAGACTGATGCTATTTGACATCTACTTCTCAGAGGTAAACACTAATGTCAAGAACCTTTGGCTGACCAAGTTCACAGATTACTACAAATCTGGAGCTAACACAGACAAATGACTGGTGTCAAAGTCACAGACTAAAACCAGATGCCAAGAAATGCATTATAGTGCCTTTTGGGAAAAATGCCAATCAGACTAATTATTCTGGAAACATATCAGACTCATCAATGAGTATAATGCCCCATTTGGCTAGTACCTGACCAGACATATCTAGCAGATGGAATATTCACAAAGGTTCCTTACCAGGAGAATGCAGGGTATAAACACATTGTCCTGCACATATCATCTTAATGCCCTACTCTATAATCTTTCTCCTACAGGTTACTGAGGGGCGACCTATTTCTGGCATATAAGACATACTCAAATCGAGGTCTGATGGACATTTTGCACATCAATAAAGTTAACAGCATCAGAACCATTAGATCCAATGATTTAAATTTTCCTTGTGACATAAATAAGACATGTTGACTAGACAGATATGTGTCTCAGAGGATCCTCATGCTCTGGAACAGGCTCCACATCCATGTGAAGCAGAGTCCATCCCTAACCACATTTAAGGGTAACATTGACCAGTGGTTGGGAAAACAGAAATTTACCCCAGATCTGGCCCTCATATCTCTGATAGACAGAGCCAGATGGTAAAGCCCAAACTTGCTTACTCTCCAAGGTAACCTCTAGAAACTTTCAAACTAACATATACCCATGATACATAGGGACACTATTGGGTTGGGTTGCATGGCCTTAGTGGTCGTTAGCCTAGTATATATCTATGAACTGATAAAATATGGCATATTGTTCCAACCTCAGATAAAAATTTATAAAAACAAACTGACTTTTTAATTAGCTTATATATATATATATATATATATATATATATATATATATATATATATATATATTTACTATCACTTTAACGAAGTGCAGGGTATTGAGATGCACATGGCCAAATTACAGTTTTGAAATGTGAAAAAAAAAAAAAATTATCGACTCCACAACTGCAAATGCTAATGTGCATTTGCCGTTGTGAGGTAGATGTTCTGCATGGAGATCTCACTACAGCAGGGATCAGGCAATGTACGCATTTCCTCACTATAGTGCAGTCTTGGAGTTTGTATGTGTATATATATATATATAGTTATCAGGAGGTGTGGGGTGCAGGGGGGGTTGCCTCTTGCAAAATGTTAGTTGGACATGTCTGGCCGGTACAATACACTGGATAATGTTGACTATGTTGTATATGGACTTGTCGACATTACCGGTTTTGTCTTTGTGCTTATCTGATGTTTTTATTTTCAAGTTTATATTTCAAATATGTCATTACTCAATGGAATGCCTTTCAAGGTTTTGAAATGGTGGTGCAGAGTGAACCAGAAAGTGAAGGAAATGTTTCCTTGGGGTGTGTTATGGATAAAATACAAAAGGAGGAAGCAGAGACAATTCTGAGTAATAATGGAGTAACAGAAAAGAAGGCAGAAAAAATGAAAAAATGCAACTATGTGGTTAGGACTCAAAGTAAAGAAGACAAAGAAATGGTCAGGTATGAAGTGTGGGACAATTTAATAGCTCCTTTGTGTATAAAAGCACATGTGGTAAGAACATTTATTCTTAATAACAAATAGACATTTTGTGACATTATATTTGACACTGTTTTTAATGGAAATTTTTCTTGTAGAATATGAAAACAAGAAAGGCTGTAACCCACAGAATCTTTATGTAATAAAAACATTTAACGGGAAACAAAAAGAAAATTCATGAAAAAGTTTGAACAGAAGTAGAAAAAGAGACTTTGAAAGGACATTTGAAAATTTTATGTAAAGAAGTACTGGAGATTCCAAAAGTTTATGACAAAGAGGTTTATGGACTGGTGGCTGGGATTGTAATAACATGTTAAATATGGAAAGAGAAAAAATATACATATACCAAGTATGAAAAATGGAGAGGAATAGGGGTGTCATAAAATACTGGGGACAACAAAAACATGTTTTATTTTTGTGGAAAAGAGCATCTGATAAGTAGCTGTGACAAAATAAATTGTTTTATTTGTGGGGAAATGGGACATTATGCAAAAAAATGTGAATTTAAATGTTATAAATGTAACAAAATTGGACACGTATGGATGGATTGCAAAAACAAAAGTAAGAGTAAGGAAAAAGAAAAAGAAAGACAAGAAAATCAACAAAGAAGAAAGTTTAGAAGTAGTATAAATAGAAAAAAAATAGATGTGAAAAATAGTAAAAAGGACATAGACGAAGGTTCTGAAATTAGTGATGAGGAAGACATAAATCGGGAGGTAGTAAACAAATCTATTGTTAAATGGGTAAAAGGCAGAAAAAGAAAATTTAAATGGATATTTAAAGATAGTAAAATAAAAAAATATTGGTAAAAGAGTAAAAGACAGAAGAAAATTTAAAGGGATAGATTAAAAATTAAAAAAGAAAGCAAATGAATGAATAAGAATGTATACAGCCAAATATTGGAGTTGGTATAATGTTTAAGGTTTTTGACTCATAGACACAAGATACAGTGTTTCATTCTCACCTTTGGGATGAAAATTGGATAGGCTTAGAATGGCAAATTAAGAAAGCTAGCATAGTAGATAGCTATGAACTTATGAAACCATGAATCTAAGGAAAAGGGAAAATGAAAATGTTAGACTACTTTTTGTAATTGTGAATAGTATTAAGGATATAGTAAGAAGAATAGGAATTTTGGAGTGGTGTAATACATCTGGTGTGGATGTAGTTATACTAGAAGACACAAGATTCTTAACAAATGAAGAAAGATTACAACCAGATAAACTATGGAAGGAAAGATAGTCTGGAATTTGGGAAATGAGAGATTTTGTGAAATAGCCATATTCTGTAGAAATACAGTAAGGATATTTTATGTAACTTTTGCAAAAAATGAGATTATCCATTGTAGATTAAAAATGGAAAGAACAAGTATATAGAATTATAACACTGTATGCGTATACCGATTGTAAAGAAAGGGAAAGCTTATTTTATCAGATTTTAGACTATACAGTGATAAATATGAATATTACAATAACCTGAGACTTTAATTGTGATTTAAGAGGCAAGCAAAAAAGAATAGAATAGAAATGATGTAAGAAAAATGTTAGAAGCTATAATATGTGGTAAGTTAAAAGTTTGGGACAAAAATGCATGAACTTACAAAAAGGCTATGTATGTATATAACTGAAGTAGATTATTTTATAGTTATAGGAGAAGGGGAGGTAGCTAAAACAGGATTTCCTGATCATATTGCAAATGGCTAGAGATAAAGGAAAACAAGGAATATATAAAAATGGACAAATAAATAAAAAGGATACATGAAAAAGCACAGAATTAAGAAGGAAAGAGATTAGTAATGCAGTTATGGAATGATCATATTACTATGAGAACATTTTATAAAAACTGGTCTGAATGGTGAATGATATTTAGTTGCAATATGATGCGAGAAATGTAGACAAAGAAAAATATAAAAAAACATATAATGATGCATTAGAAAATTTAGAACATAATGATAGAACATACTTTGACTAAGAAAAAAGAATTATATGAATAAAATCAAGAAGAATACAGAGAATTATTATATAATCAATGATATTTTTACTAGGAAGAATAGAAGGAGTAATGAGCTACTTAAGCAGATTAGTAAAGAAAGATGGCAGTTTATGAGATAAATAAAAAAAATGTAAAACCAGAAATAGAAAGAGCTTAGGAAAATATTACAAATAGTGTAGTACATTATGTACAAGAAATGCTTAAAGAAAAAATAAGGTAGTGAAAAAATATGGAAAGTAGAAAACTTAATAGAAAAAGGCAATAAAGAGTTGGAAAAATACATGTATTTAGATGCACTAGATAAAGTAAAAGAACAAGTAAATATAAATTAAGCTGCAGGACCAGATGGAATAGGCTATGAAATGTATAAAAAATTTAAGAAATTGGCAACAAATATTTTTAAAAAATTGAATGAATTGTTAAATTAAGGTTTTATACAGAAAGAATTATGTAGTAGAATACTTAAATTCATATGGAGGAAGCAAGATAGAATTAAAAATAGAGATAAATAGTACTGAATAATAATGAGTATAAGAACTTTATGAAAGTAATACAAAATAGATTTAAAACTAAAATGGAAAATATTATGGAGGATAGTATAATATAAATGGGAAGGGTTGTCAACTATTAGTAATGATAGATAAATTGCTGACGATATTATGAATAGAAATTCGGAAATTGTGTGTGTCAGCGTATAGTAATAATAATGTAAAAATACTTTTAAGTGTCTGGTTAAGCCAAGAGATAAATATGAACATAGGCATAAGACAGGGATGTCCAATTAATTGTGTAATCTTTGCATTAGTTATGAATGTGATAGTATGTGAAAAACATTACAAATTGAAGGAGATGGAGTATATAACATCAGAAGGATTAAGAATTCCAGTGTCATTAACATATACAGATGATTTTATAATGATTGCAAAAAATAAAATTTGGATAAAAGAAGTAATAATTTGCACAAATACATGTATAGATGTGATAGGAATGGCTTTAAATACAGAGAAAAGTAAAGGTTTAGATGATGTAGTAAAGATAGAGGTCATTTTTTTTCTCAGTGAATGAAAGTTCTGTGTTATGTATAACATTTGTGAATAAAGATGTAATCAGAATTCAATGGGAAAAACAATAGAAGAAATAAAGCATACCTGTCTTTTCTGGAGAATATATAAATTATCATTTAGAAAAAA
The DNA here is from genome assembly GCF_019279795.1 of Protopterus annectens. Classification (NCBI taxonomy): domain Eukaryota; kingdom Metazoa; phylum Chordata; order Ceratodontiformes; family Protopteridae; genus Protopterus; species Protopterus annectens. Next base: position 228,733,773 of record NC_056732.1, on the reverse strand, counting down.
AGCTTATTTGATAAATTCAGTGCTGGTGGGAAAATAGCATGTTTAGCAAGTGTATTTGTGTTGTCAACAGTATTTGAAAAGGGATTGTTTCAGGTATTTTTTTAATTTATATGGGGTTCTAAACCCTGTGAAAAGAGGAGTTTTGTATGTAAATAAGAAGAAAAAGTGTGTATGCTGCTTCATTAAATCTGTATTAAAATACATAAATGAAAAAAATAAGAGCTTAATAAGTAGAATTGTGAAAATATAGGTGTGATAAATTTTGGGGTATGGTAAAAAATGAGTAAAAGGGAAATAGTGTGTAAATGCAGAAATAAAATGTTACAAAGAAAAATATTTTTGTGGAAAATAAAATTTGATGATATAGAAAGAGATAGAAAATGTGGTATAAGAATGTAATGATGAAATCATTATTTAAAACCATGGGAAAATCTAACAGATGAAAAAAAAAATACAGCTATAAAAATAAAAAAGCAAATGGTGTAATCAGAAAGTAAAATGTCAAGATTTTTTTGTGCAGACTGATAATAGATAAATTGCTAGTAAAAGGAAATATGCCATTTAAAAAGAAAATGATAGAATATGTTTACATTGTCAAGAAGAAGAAACTAAAGAACATAGGTTTTTGAAATGTAAAAGAATAAAAAAGTTATTGGGAAAACTATGTAAAGAATATTTTTGAAGATATAAAAGCAGTATATAAGATAAACATTAATATGATTACATATGGATATTCTAAGAATAGAAGAAAAATATGTTAAAATAATAAATGAAACATTATTTTATGTTATGTGGGTTATATGGAATGAAAGGGTAAATGAAATTATGTTTAAGGGTAAATGGATTTTAGTAATAGTATTAAGGAACATCAGATGGTTATGGAAAAAAAGAGTTGAGGTCTAATAGGGATGAACATTTAGTATAATTGTGTAAACAGATTTGTGTATCCCTATATTTGTACATATATAAATATTTGTAAATATTTAAATATTTTGTGAATAAGAGTTGTGTATCTAAATAAAGGATCCCTACTCTTTTCGAGTGGAGGAAGTGATGCTACAAGCCATAGGCTGGTCAGAACATAGTCACAACTTGGTCAGAGTTGTTTTTAACCTTTCAAATGAGAAATCTTTCAAAGTTACTGTTCTTACTGAAGGTGGCTTTCCAGATGAAATGTTAAAAACCTTGTTGGCTGAACCTGAGCCTGGCACTCTGTTGGGGGCTTCTTGGAGTCACATTATCAATTGGATTAATTATTCTGATTATTCAGCAATGGGGTCACAGAAAGTGATAATCTTGGGTAAAGGTCAGTCTATTCCTGTGGTATTGTTTGTCAGACACAAACTGCTTCTTCAGCTACATGACTGAAGAATGTTTCTTATGTAGTGATGGTGAGAAAGAATATCATACCTAGAGTTTCCTCACTTGGCAATTCTACTATGCTGCTGGTGGTTCATAGTTTTTCTAAAACTGAATCACCTATACAAAGTTATGATTTCTGGAATAATGTTATTTTTCTTCTTTATGTTACTTTTATGGATGTATGAGCATTTATTCATGTTGGCAGGGAATATTTTTGTGACATTACTTTTGAAAATATTGATAGAGCAGGCAAATTCTGGACTGCTTTTGAAAAAAAAAACTTTTCTCCTTAGAACTCTTATACTATTTCTGCAGTTAATATAAATATTAAAAGAAAACTAACTGTTCAATTTAGGACATTATATTAAATAATGTACATGAGTTTTTTTTTCTTGTTGTTGTACACAGATTTTTAGTAGTAAGAAAATTCTTAATGAAAGACAATTGTAAAATGAATCTTTGGAAGTTTGTGCTATTTTACCCTTTTCTAGTGGTAAAATACAACACAGCCCTAGTTCTGTTTTTGTAAAAGGACTTAAGGCATATGTTGCTTATTGGGGTCAGCCTAAAACCTGTTTGTTTTGTGGTTCTTTTGATCATCTTATTGAATTTTGTCCTAGACATAAATGTCCATAGTGTAGTGAGCTAGGTCATGGTAAAAATCAATGTGTTCTCTTCTGTAAATAATGTCACACCAGGTCTATATTATGTTATCTAAGATTTACATGTTCGAATGTCATATATTCGACACCATATGATTGAACAGGTAAATGTTCGAACATTTCAATGGAGATCTCCGTACAATGTGGAAATGGAAGTTTTCCATTGTCTCTACTATAGTGCAATCTTGGAGTTGGTATATTTAAAGAGTGGGGTGTGTGGGAGGTGCAGGGGGCGGCTTGCCCCCCTACTTAACCTTTCAGGTATTTTTTTTTTGATTTTCGAACATTTAAGAGTTCGAATATATGGTGTCAGCCATATGGTGTTCGAAATTTTAAATATTCGATAATATAATATAGACCCTGTCACACCTTGGGACATTTTTGGTTTGATTGCTCTACATTAGAACAGGCTACTATTTCTGATGAGAACACAAATGTGCAAGCTTTTTTACTTCTGACATTGCATCTAATGTTCCTGTCATACAAACTCCTATTTTGGATGAGTTAGTTATAAAGAAAAATTATTTCATACCTAGTAAAACTTAGAAAAATAAAAAGACATTGACTTTGATGAATCTATTCCTGAGTTTTCAGACTGTGTGAATGAAATGACAACTTCTTTTGGAAAGAGGGTTCATAAGAGGAAGTTAAAAAAAAGTTTACTTAAACAAAATCTGTTAAAATGGAGTATGTATTTTAAACATAAATACTCTGCTTAATAAAAAAAAGGAGACTTTACTTCTATTTTTCTATTAGAAGAAATATCGACATTAAATGTGAGGATGTGATACAGAGAAAAATGGGAAAGCTGCAAAGGGATATTAGGGAATACGAAAACCACACGTGTTACCCAAAACCCAATAACCAGACGAGATACAACACACGTAATGGGACAAGGAACAATTACAGAAGAGATGTACAATATAATAATAGACAAAAGTTGAATGAGGAAAATGAATGGTATACAACAGATTATGATGTTGATTTCCCTCCCCTAGGGAATAGAGGATACGCACAGGAAAGTAACAATGAACATGGAGGAAATTTTCAGAGGTGGGGGGGGGTAAGACGGCAGGGGAGATTTCACTAGATACCCTGGGCTTGTTGGGTCATTTTGATGACTCTGATGAAACAATGAGCAATATTGTCAAACACACTTATGATAATTTTACTATATATAATTTTAGTGCATTAAAATTAAATTCAAACCACTTTTCACTATTAAGCAAAGGATTAAAATATATACCAAATAGAAAGGGAGACTATACACGTACTATATTAGATGTGAAGTTATTTACTAGGAAGATCAATTTAGAAGTAATGGCCTCTAAAATGGGCTTTAATAAAGATAGAAGGATTGAGAATAAATTGAGGAGAAAATCTATATACAACCCACCCTTATACCCTCAGATCAAGAATTTTGAAAATATTATGGTTGATTTAGTGAGAAACAAACATAGTGGACATTGGGTCCATCATAACTTAAGTAAAGAGGAGAATGATATATTAATGGAATTGAGTAATAATGCTTTGCTGAGGGTTATGAAACCTGATAAGGGTGGGGGGGTCGTCATTATGGACAAAATACTGTACGAGAGTAAAATGAACACTATCTTAAAGGATGAAATAAAGTACACAGAGGTTTCACATAATGAAATTAATGTAGCGCATCATAGGATAGATTCTATTCTGCAGGACTTATTGACAGAAAAAACAATTGATGAAACAACTTTGAAATATTTAGAAGTAAAGAAACCAAGGGTGGCCACCATATTCGGCATACCGAAGATACATAAGGATATGCTGAACCCACCCCTCAGACCTATAGTTTCAGCTGAGGGATCCAAAACAGCCCCTTTAGCCAAGTTTATAGATGTTAAGACCAAACATATATGGACCAATAACAAGTTAATTTTAAAAGACTCTTGGGATTTTTTAGGTGAACTCAAACAGGACTTGTTTAGAGAGGATATTAGATTCATCACAATAGATGTCATAGACCTGTTTGGAAGTATACCACATGCAGAGGGTATGAGTCTTTTTGAAGAAGCAGTGTTTGAAGATGTTGATTTGAGTCTTAATGATAAAGTAGCAAGTGTGATTCTTATGGACACTGTGTTAAAATATAATTTCATTATGTTTGGCGGGGAGTGTTATCAACAGAAGGCGGGGGTATCTATGGGGGCCGCGTGTGCCCCCACTTTTGCCAATATCGTACTGTCGAAATGGGAAGAGCAGTTCATCATCAATTGTGAGTATAAGGAACTATGGACATTGTACCACAGGTTCTTAGATGACATCGTTATTTTTTGGATTGGGAGTGAGGCAAAATTCTTGGAATTCATGGATTATATCAATCATACTACCAACTATTTGAGGTTTACCTATACTATTAGTAGAGAATTTTTGAAGTATTTGGATATAGAAGTATACAAAAAATCAGGTAAATTTGAGAGTAAGGTGTATAGGAAGGAAACCTATGTCAATTCATACTTACATTATAATAGTGCCCACCCATATCACAGTAAAAAGAATATTGTCAAAGGACAATTTGTACGAGGTTCCCGAATGACATCTAATGACTTAGACTTTCAGGAAGAATGTATATTGTTACACAATATGTTTAGGGAACGTGGTTATCCAGATGAATTTATAAGCAAATTAAGAAAAGAAGTAGAGGATGGAAGACTGGATAGATTCAAACCTATTTTGGGCAAGGGCAATGAAACTAAAATGGGGTTTGGGCAACCTGCAGAAAGTAATAGTAATGAGAATAACCAAGCTAATTATAAGAGAAGCTTAGTTTTGGAATATAATAATTCCAACACAAAATTATGGGACATTTTTAGAAAAGAATGGAACAAATTTAGTACTATAACGGATATTGAAGAGATAACCAAAATGACTCCCAAGATAGTATTCAAAAATCCACCTAATATAGGAAACATACTTGAAAGAGGTAAGAAAAGAAACAAGGAAGGTATAAATAGGAGGTTGGGGACATATAAGTGTGGAAGATGTCATCAGTGCCCATACATTATGGATAAGTCGGAGATATATATCGACAGTAGGAAAAAAAGAATTACAAGTAAGGCCCATTATAATTGTGAAAGTAGGGGGGTTGTGTATATAGCTATTTGTCAATTTTGCCAGTCTTTCTATGTAGGAAAGACTGAGAGATGTTTGAAACGCAGAATTTATGAACATTATTATGACATCTCCAAAGCAAAAAGTACTAATGCACTATACAAACATAGCAATGTATGTCCTGGAGCTAGATATGAATTTTTTGTCTTGGACCAGGTTAAACCTGACAGTAGGGGAGGATTATGGGAAGAAATCCTCGAAAATAGAGAGTTATGGTGGCAGGTATACTTGGATTCCAACAATATTCCAGGAATGAATGAGTTTTTAACAATTACACCCCTATTAAAAATAAGGGCCAATAAATTATAATGTAATTCCAACTTTGGACACTAGATGGCATTTGAATATTGTGGATCTCCAGCCTTTTTCAATTCTATATATATACTATTTACTTAATCAGTGGTTAAAATGGTTTTTTTAAAACAGTCTTTTTAAATTGTTTTTTTAACCTTTTGTGATACAAAATATAACATATCCATATATATAATAATTTAAAACAAGTATCTATTTTGGATCAGTTTTTAAGATGAAGGTTTGTTTTTAACACTTGAGTTTTTAACAAAAGCACGTAGCACTTTATGACATAGTCATTAATATTAATGAATTAAATGAGGTACCGAAACGATAGGTGTGTTTGAAATGAAATTTAGCCAATCAAGTAGTTTTCAATTACTTCATTCAAGTATTTAAACGTGTGAATATGGTTTTTATGTTGTCTGATGAAGTCTTTTTTGACGAAAACGCAGTTTTTAAAGTGGATAGAAGAGCGTTTATTTTATTTTGTTTGAGACATTGCTGCTATTGATTCACGTCATTGAGTGATCAATTTTAATCTGTAAAATAAAACTGTTTGGTACACCTACAAGCGGACCTGGGCACTTTTCTTGGATTTACTAATGTCACACCAGGTCTATATTATGTTATCTAAGATTTACATGTTCGAATGTCATATATTCGACACCATATGATTGAACAGGTAAATGTTCGAACATTTCAATGGAGATCTCCGTACAATGTGGAAATGGAAGTTTTCCATTGTCTCTACTATAGTGCAATCTTGGAGTTGGTATATTTAAAGAGTGGGGTGTGTGGGAGGTGCAGGGGGCGGCTTGCCCCCCTACTTAACCTTTCAGGTATTTTTTTTTTGATTTTCGAACATTTAAGAGTTCGAATATATGGTGTCAGCCATATGGTGTTCGAAATTTTAAATATTCGATAATATAATATAGACCCTGTCACACCTTGGGACATTTTTGGTTTGATTGCTCTACATTAGAACAGGCTACTATTTCTGATGAGAACACAAATGTGCAAGCTTTTTTACTTCTGACATTGCATCTAATGTTCCTGTCATACAAACTCCTATTTTGGATGAGTTAGTTATAAAGAAAAATTATTTCATACCTAGTAAAACTTAGAAAAATAAAAAGACATTGACTTTGATGAATCTATTCCTGAGTTTTCAGACTGTGTGAATGAAATGACAACTTCTTTTGGAAAGAGGGTTCATAAGAGGAAGTTAAAAAAAAGTTTACTTAAACAAAATCTGTTAAAATGGAGTATGTATTTTAAACATAAATACTCTGCTTAATAAAAAAAGGAGACTTTACTTTTTGAACTTTTGTTGTAATATCCATACAGATATTTGTTGCCTCTTGGATAATAGGTTGCTATCTGATAAAAAAAATAGGATATATTTGGGGAAGAAGAAGAGTAGGGTGGAGTTTTAATGTTCATTTATGTTCTGGTATTATTGTTTTAGTTAAAGCATATGTTGTTATTTTAGATTTTTTGATTATTATTCCTAGCATGTAGGCATATTTAGACTAATAGTTATATATGCTTCTACTTCACAGAAAGAAAGAGAGAACCTCTTTACAAAAATCTTTCCTTATGTTCTCTTAAATAATCTTATTATTATTGTTGGTGATGGGAATTGTCATATTTGGCAGGTTTCTCATATTTTCTCAAAGGATATGAAGTAATTTTTTAATATTCTAGACTATGGTCATCTTTTATTAGGTCCTTCTATGGGTCCCACCTATAGAAGGGGTAATTTACTTACAGAGACAGATTATTTTTTGTTTTCTACATAACTGGCTTTTAATTGGTCTATTTTTATTTATTTATTTATTTAAATGTATTTATTTATTTGACATTTGCTAACTGGGTTGGTCCAACTGAGGCAGAAACCCATTTTCAGTGGAGACTCGAGAAGAAAAGCTCCGGAGAGACATAGACTACATACTACAATATGAGACATAAAATTGTAATATAAATTAATTGTCATTTAGGAGCATAGAACAATGCTGTATCTGGGAAAGAGGTTGAAACATCATATCAGTAGGAAGGAAGTTTACAGGAAACATAACTTAAGAAAAAATGCATAATTATGTGAATGAGGTTGAAACATCATATCAGTAAAAAGGAAGTTTACAGAAAACATAATTTGAGAAAAATTAAAAACAAATATATCTTAGTGCAAACGATCTCAGAAGGTTGACTGCAACATATTAGATATAAGGGTGTGAACAGGGGAAAAGAGAAAAGAGATAACTGTTTGAATGTCTAAATTATTTTATATTCCTTTTATGGATTATAAAGCTATTTTATTTAGTGTTTCTGCCTCTACCATTGTTTTATTGGGAGGCAGAGGTTTTAAAAATTTAAATGGATGGGCACTTGATACCCCTGAATGGAAGACTATATTGGAGTTGGTCTAGTTGGATACTATTACTTTAAGAGATTGTTCATATTCCTGGACTCATTGGTGGTTGCAATCTAAATTAAAACATATTTGGGCAATTTATTTGGTAGAACAAAAGCTTATTAAGTTATTGTTTGAAACACCTCTAAGTCTTACTTCTTCTGATGAATTTCTGTGTAATGTAGTTTCTTGTCATGTAACAAATAATTAAATTTATTATATAAAATATTTATTATATTGATTAAGAAAGATATCTTTCCAGTTATCCACAATTGTAAATAATGCATGAAGTCTGTATATATGTTACATCTTTGTTTTCTGCTACTTCTTGTAATTTGATAACATGTAGATTTAATGTTTTCATTGAGGAAGATAATCCTTTTTTGACCAGGCTTATTGGTATATCTGAACTAAATAGTGTTTTGAAAATCCTTAAGGTTCATTCTTCACCTGACCATATCGAATTCCATATTCCTTTTATACTTCTATGTCAGATTTTCAAAAAATTGTTTTTTAAATATTCTAAATGATTGATTAAATTATGGCATATCAGATGCTTCTGATCTATGAAGGTATAATTTGTTTTATTTGTAAGAAAGGTGATAGGTCTTATTTAAAAAAATGAAATCTTTAACTTTAACAAATACAGATTACAAAATATTTTGTAAGGTTCTTCAATTCAGATTGAGTAAAGTTTTCTTTTTGAATAAATTTCATCAAGGAATGTATGCAATTAAAGGTCAGCTTAATTGAGATATGTTGATTTTGATAATCTAAGTTGCGGATTATATTTTTGGTAAAGATTCTGGCATATTGATTTCTTGTAATATACATAAAGAGTATGATTATTTATGTCATATAACTTTGACATTTTATGATCATATGGCATTTGTCCAAAATGTATTAATATTGTAGATAGTATTGATTCTGTCTCTTGGGTTTGAGCATTGGTTAATGTTTTTTTCTTTAGGTTATAACATTCCAGTCTTGCATAGAGATAAACAGGGGTTCCCTCTTAGTATTATTTCATTTTCTTTGATTATGAATGCAGTTACTGAACATTGTTCCCTTTTACATAAATCTGCTGTTGTTAATACATGCTGTAATGTTGCTTTACTGCTATTTATTTCTTATGCAGATGATTTATTATTTATTATTAATTCTGAATATTTTTATTGATCCTGTTTTATAGGTCATTACTTCAATATTGCAAACTACTGGTTTGACATTGAATGTACAAAAAATGAAAAATATTTTGTAAGGTCTTTATTCCTCATTCTATTCTATTTAGCTCTATAGATATTAAAATTCTAGGGATTTCTTTTGATTCAGAACATACATGTCAATTCATAGGTTCATAGGAGGTTACTAGGCTAATAGCTCCAGGGGATTTAGAAGCCTAGTCATGTTATACCTGTGTTCCCTAACTGTCCATGGTTAGATGGTTTTTATTTGCACAGTGAGTCAATGATCAGCACTGACTGTTCCTGTCTATGAGTGACATACATGCCACCCCCAGAGTGAATTTACAGTCTCCCATCAACTTGTCTAGGTTGTGCCTAAATAAGGTCATTGAGGAGCTCTGCTTCATACGACTTGGGAGTTTATTCCAGAGGAGTGGCAATCTCTGGGAGACATAGCTGTCTCTCCAGCATATTCTGTTGATGTTACAGGCTACGTTGAGATCCCTGGACTGAGTGACTCTTGTTCCATTTGATTTGTGGACATGCAGCATTTCCATTAGGGTGGCGTCAGAATCTGTTCTGTAGGCCAGCCACAAATTGCAGCTCAGCAGCATATAGGATACAGAATACAGTGACAGGGCTTTCAGTATTTCCACGTAGGTCATGTTTCTGAGGCCCTGAATTTATTTTTGGTGAGAAACCTCTGTGCTCTCTTCAGTTGCTGCAGATATCTGGTGAGGTGCATGCAAAAGGGAATGCCATATTCTATTAGTCGCTTGATGAGTGTCAAGTACAGAGGCGTTACAACACCCTTAGTCTTGGATGTAATGCCCTTACTTATAAGATGCACAATGTAGAATGCTATCCTTACCATTATGGATACATGGTGATCGAAGTTTTGGTTGACATCAACCTGTGTTCCAAAATCTCGCACTACTGGGTTTGAGCTTAGGGAATGCCATCAATATTGTAATTTGCAGGGACTTCCCTTTGCCAAAGGGGATAATAATGCACATTTTGCATTTAGTTTTTGTCCATGGCTGAGGCGCCAACCATTTGTCTGTGTTAGCCCCTTTTGTAGTATAACATTATTGGGGGACTCAATAACTGCACCTAGTTTGCAATCGTCTGTGAACTTGGTAAGCCACAGGCTATCTATTTTCACCTGGACTTCTGAGAAATAGATTCCAAACAGTACAGAGACCAGCACAGATCCTTGTGGCATACCACGGATTACTGTTCTACTGGTAGATGTGGACACCCCAGCTTTGACAGTATGCATTCTGTCAGTGAGCCAGCTGGCTACCCATGTAGTGAAGTATGTGTTAATCCCCACCTAGGAGAGTTTCTTAATGATACTGGAGTGGGGAATTGTGTTGAAAGCCTTGGCCAAGTCAAAATAGGTGGTATGTACTGTTTTGCCTTCATCAAGGGCTTTGGTGACATTCTTGAAGAAGTCCACCAGGTTTAATAAGCATGATCTACCCTTAATAAAGCCAAACTGTGTTGGATCAAGAGTTTGAAGGTCGCTTATGTCCTTGTTGATAAGGTCCATGATGATTCTTTCCATGGCTTGCAGATAAGGCTGGTTAAGCTTCTGTGTCTATAGTTCCCAGGGTTGGTTGATGGGCCCCCTTTGTGCAGGGGGATTACTATTGCCGTTCTCCACTCTGCTGGATCAAAGAAAGTGCTCAGGCTGTGGTTAAAGAGAGTGCCAAGTTGTTCTGCTAGCTGTTGTTTTAGATTGCTTAGTAAGCAGCCTGGGATGTTATCTGGTCCCATAGAGGCCATGTTTCTGGCCTTGGAAAGCGAACATATGACATGCTCTTTGGAGATACTAGGTAGAGGACTGGTGTCAGGTATGCTTTGTGGTATGGCTGGTGGGAACAGGGGGTGACATATATGCCAAATCTGTCAGCTAGCAGGATGGAAATTTCCTTGGTTTCAGTATGAATGCTACTGTCCACTATGTTTGGCACATAGCTGGGCATTCCTGTTTAGATTTCTGACGTAGCTAAAGAATGCCTTAAAATTATCCTTAGCTAAGGATGCTAATTTAGCCTTATAACTAGCTTAAGGGACATTACAAGATATCTGATTTGCTTGTTCAAGCTGTGGAGGGTATTCTTCCTCTGCTAAGTTTCCTCTTGCTCTTAGATAACAGTTTCTTCCTTTTGTTATATAACCTATTTATACACGAGGTCCACTATGGTGGCTTGCTTTTTTGGGAGGGCCTGGTTTTAATCCGGTCAGATACAACCAACTCAATACTGTTGTTTAAGTGGTTGTACAGAGCATTTGTGTACTCCTCTGCATAGGAGTCATTGTTGGCTATGTTAGCAGGGGCTATGAATATTTTATACCATTGCTTAGTAAGCTATAGTTTCCTTTGGAGAATATTTTCTTTTTTTTTTTCTTTGCTCCTGTGGGGATGTCAGGCCTGACCATTACTTCAAATGAAACAGATTTATGGTTTGACCTTACCAGGGAGGGCAACACTCATGAGGAAATGCAGTGACTCACCCATGTTGGTGAGTACCAAGTCCAGGACACTTGAGCCCCTTATGGGGTTCAGACTAACTGTTCCAGGATATTTGCATTGACAAAATCTAGGAACCTCAGGATGAGCAAGTTTGTGCTCATGTATGTCGCCCAACTGATGGAAATGTAGTTGAAATCTCCTATGACCGAATTGTTTGAGTGTATAATGAGTGACTCTAGCAAGTCCAAGTAGGTGGTGTGCTTCTTTTGGTTCATGGTGGGGGAGTGAAGATGGATACACAAAGCACAAACCGCAGTAAAATATCAGGAGATATTTTAGTGTGGTTTGTGCTTTGTTTTTTAAGTTGGGCGTTTTATACCACACATTAGATTCATCTTCTTTTTTCTTGTTATTGAAAATGGATACACCTCCACCTTTCATTTTTCCTGCTCATTTTGGGGTCTGAATATGTGGAAGGCATTGTAGCCTTGCACGGCCAGGGTGCTTTCTTCCTTGGGCCGTGCCTCAGTGACTGCACCGATGTCAGCATCTTCTAAGGTGAGGAGCACTTCAAGGGAGTGCAGTTTCCTGTTTAGGCTCCTAGCATTAAGCAGCATAACCCTGAATTTGTCTCGAGTGGATTTTTTTACATTGGGAATTTTGTTGTTTTGACATTGCCTAAAAAAAGCACTATGTGGAAGGCAAGTGTCTTTGCCAGTATCCAAAAGACTAGAAGAGACAGGTGAAGACCATCTCTGGCAAAGCAGTGTGGTCTGTTGATCATGTCTTCCCAGGCTAACAGATATTGCATTTCCTTGGAATGACACCAGAAGCTAAGCCAATTGGTGAAGTCAGTCATTTTTTGTCTGTACTGTGGCATCATCCTGGGTGAATGTAGGATGCTGCTTAGGGCTAGAGACATACCTACATGGCACACATAATCTAAGAATTCAGTCATGTCACTCTTCATATAGTCCAAAGAGGTACATCTCAATTCATTCACCCCAACATGTACTATGACAGATTCATAATGGCAATTGTTGTTGAGTGACTTAAGTGCTTGTGTGATATGATGGATCCTGACACCTGACAGGTAGCTGACCATGACCTTCTCCTTGTCCATCCTGGTGAGAGGGACATCTGTGTCTCAGTATGGAGTCGCCTATGACCAGGACATTTGGTTTTGAGGCATACCTCTCAACCTGGAAACATTAAAAATCTGGACAAGACCCATGAAAAATAGGTACAAATCTGTACGCTGTTTAATATAAAATTTGCATAAATAATTATGTAACCCCGCCCACTCCAATGGAATTGTGGGATATCAACTTTTAAACACAAACTGAAGAACAGACAATCAAAGTATGGCACTAGAGTCCCCCCTGCAGCCATTCCAATGTCCCATTATCTGGCTATTTTGCCCCATTTACCATAAACACTAATGTGTGCATACTGCTTTACTTCTACAATGATCATTTGGATTTTATTTTTACACTTTACAATACTGTCTCCCAATGAAAATAGACTCCCATCAAATTCAGTATAAAGCTAATAAAACCTAAAATGAAGAAATGTGTTGAGGACTGTAATAAAGACAATTTGTGAGATTTTCTTAAGACACTAGAATACAAAACACTTGCAAATGTGTAATAAAAGGAAAAACAAAGGCTAGAAATTACACATTATGCACACATACACATAATTCTGAAGAGATTAACAAATTACAATGCATTTAGGACATTAATGCATGGTGGGACAGATACCAAAAGAAAATATAATCAACCAGACTATACAACACAGTGACAATGTGTACAAGACCCTCATCAAAAAGAGAACGTTGTCCCAAAGGTCTATTACTTGATTTCAGTGTGTCCATATTTAAACAACTGCCTCCCCAATTCCATTTTCTTTGCACATTTTTCAAACATGTGGCCACAGCCATGCAGTGATATTGAATGCCACAGGTATAAAAGTACTGAATACTCTATACATACTGTTCATATCCATTAATGCCCACCGCCCCCAAAAATAATTCTTAAAATACAAGCACTTTGTCCTCTAAAGGGAAGAGTTGATGAGCCAGAACAGTAAATTCATGATGTGGGAAGTGCCTGAACAAGGAAAACACCTATGCAGTTCAGCAACAGGAGCAGATCTTCTAACGCACTACACAAGCTTAAATCCTGAAAGCAACCACGATTTATGTTACCGGTTACAGTTCCAAAGTTTGCTATTTCATCTCTTCCATCCACCCCACTATGAAATGCCTTTGACTCTTCACAGCTGCTCAGCCTGAAAACCCAGCTCAATAGATTGCAATAATTACCAAAACTCACATAATGAAAGCTACTGGGTGAAAAGCAAAAACTTTCTAAATGCATACTTTAAGTTGACAGTTTAAATCATAATAAATGTGGCCATGCAACATAAACTCAATCAAAATTATAGCACAGGCAAAGAAGTTAGCAGTATAACCTAATTAACTCTGCTACGGTTGTTTATTAATATAACTCTCAGCAATTTTACAGAATAAAATGGATTTACAAAAGTATTTAGATGGTCATATAAAAATCTATTCTAGAAGCCACATAAAGCAGAATTTCCAGCTATACAGTATCTTGTTTTTAAGCTAGACTACCAATGGGAAAACACAATGAGCTTTCCACCAGTAATCTCCAACTCAGATGAGGCTCAGATTACACATTTCTGCCACAAGAGTGAAGACAGGGCCCCCTTAATGTATGATGGCTGAAATAGTGCTCAAGTGTTACAATGCAGTCTAGATTCACCATATCTGAATCTATTCTTTGCTATGTTCTAGCTGCTTAAAGCAACAGAACAGTTTGAACAGTTTATTTTTAAAGTGCAGAAATTACAGTAAATAATCAGCAAAATGAGGCACCAAAATAATAAAATATAGTTAGCAAAGTGCAAAAGAAACTTAGAAAGTACTTATTGTTTTGATTTTAGCAGTGGATGCTTTGGATTTTAGCAGAATCTCTTCAAACCTCTGGCAAAAGTCACCAAACATTGTGCAGCTCCAGTTAAAAGAACACAAACCCACACAAATGCAAGGGTTAAATAGAAATGAGAATAAAACTTTTATGCTAAATTACCACTGGAAAGCACACAGTGAGCTTTCCTCCAGTAATCTCCAACTCAAATAAGGCTCAGACTACACACTTCTGTCACAAGGGTTGAAACAGAACCTTCTGAATGTAAGATGGCTGGAGTAGTGCTCAAGTGTTACCATACGGTCTAGATTCAGCAGATCTGAATCTAGTGAATGCTATATGCTAGTTACTTAAAGCAACAAAACAGTTTTTTTTTTAAGTGCAGAAATTACTGTAAAAATCATCACAATGTGGCAGCAAAATGATAAAATACAGACATCAAACTGTAGAGGAAACTCAAAAAGTACTTTTTTTATTTTAGGAGTGAATGCTTTGGATTTCAGCAGAATCTCTCCAAATCTCTGGCAAAAGTCACCAAACATTGATCAGCTCCAGTTAAAAGAATGCAAACCCATACAAGAGTGAGGCTTAAATACAAATGAGAATAAACAATTTTAAGCTAAATGACAGATGGGAAAGCACACAATGAACTTTCCTCCAGTAATCTCTAACTCAGATGAGGCTCAAACTGCACACTTCTGCCACAAGGATGCAGACAGGATCCTCCTAATGTAAGATGGCTAAAATATTTGGAATTTGCTGTATTAGAACCCAGGATGATCTCTATTGTAGCCCTACACTTATACCTGCTGCCAGAGGAATGTTTTTTTTTTAGAAAAGACAAAGGTCCAGTAATTCACTGTGTATTTAAGTATCACTCAAGAGACAATTTAACCAATGAAAAATACATGTAAAATGTGCAACCAATATAATTTAAGTGTCTCTCTCTCTCTCTCTCATATAGAACAAAAACACCAGGCCAAGCAGATTTCTTAAAACACAAACCAAAGTGGAGCAGGTAAAGCAGAAAAAAATTCTATCAGCAAATCACGGACAAAAAAGTATAGCTTTAATTTCCTCGCCCTACAGGGAATAACCATCACTGCTTTAGTTTATACAAACTTGAAATCTGTTTAGAAAAGACAAAGGCCCAGAAATTCATTGTGTACTTAAGTATCCCTCAAGAAACAATTTAACAAATCAAAAAAACATGTGAAATGTGGACCCTAGATAATTTAAGTGTCTAACTCTGACATAGAACAAAAACACCAGGTCAAGCAGATTTCTTAAAACAGAAAAAAATGGGACACTGTATTGCATTACATACAGAATATGTCATGCAACTGGAAGTATTTTAATTTTCCCTTTAATCAAAAAGTATTCTGCACTCTATAGCTCTGAGGAAGTTAAATTATTTAGGCCATGTTTTTCCTTTTCCTAAATTTAAAGAAAAAAATCATTTTACAGTTTTTTTTTTCTTTTTTTGTGGGGCAATAGGTTGAATCCTGTTAAAAATAATATTGTGTATTGTTCATGTGAGGATGGAGGCTTGGGATTTTTCAACTCTAAAGTATATCTGATGTCATTCAGTTATATTGGATTCACTTCATTTTGCTTCCTTTCATATAAGGCTTCCATATATCTTGCTGTGTGAAAAGTATAAATCATATTAGGAATCTTACTTTGTTTGTAAATGTTTGAGATCCATATATTATATTACGAAAGAATATATCTTTTTTTTGTTGGAAGCTATATATAATTGATCATTTTTATGTAGAAAATTGTGGTATGTTTCCATTATGGATTCTTTTTGTTTTGTTAAACCTTGGACTCTTCTTTCAACATAGGGAACATTTTCATCATATTTATGATCTTCATGATTTATATGACATTTATTATTAGGTAACATTCATGTTAAAGGTAAGATGAACTATAAAATAAAATCACAAAGATTATGTCATATAAGTAACACTGAATAAACTATTTATTTTTCATAAAAAACAAAAGCTAGTACGGCAACCCAGAAATGCCAGTTGACAGCGTAATAAATAAAAAGAAATACAGTTACCATACGTTGCTGTCACTGGTGGCTACACCTATAAGCACATTTGAAGTAACACTCAGCGTCTCCTGACAATTCAAGAACACAGTTCGTAAATCCTTCTAAACGTCTATGAAACTACTCCTGAAGGGAAATCGTAGTCCTCACGAGCACAGTTAAATAAAGCAACAATATTGCTTCAATGCAAAAAATATCGATGAAACTCCAGTCTTCAAATTAGTAAAACACAGCTTTATTCACAAGGTGCACAAAGTTAGCGCTTTCGCCGTTAGGCTTCATCAGACTATGAAAAGTGCTCAACAGCAATTGTTTAAAAAGTCCACTCTACTCAGTGATAGGTTACATTCAATCAATTGAAATTTAAAGCGCCATGACTGACATACCAATAAACTTCATACACATCTTTAAAAATAAAGGATTAACACTAACTAAAAACCTGTGTTAAAACATAATTTACTTAAAAACTTGGCATATATTAAAATCATATGCAATGAGTTATTGCCAAATAACTGTCACATCAAAAATTATTAACAAAAAATCATGCACAAAAACCATTCATTATTACTAAACATCATGGTCTTGGAATTCTCCTACTTTTCAATACAGGTTTGATATGGATTTTATCATTTAAACCCGGTGGGTCATCAGCTCTAAGTCTGATGATCCACTTTAGTTCACACTCTAAGGTATGATTTATCAAGTCACCCCCCCTATGATAGGGTGTTAAATGTTGTATGACACTAAATTTAAAACTATGACCAGGTCCTGTTGTTTTACTGTGTCTGGCCAATGCATTAAATTCTGACCCTTTTCTGATGTGGTAATTGTGTTCCCTGATGCGGTCCTTAAAAGGCCTGTTGGTTTTTCCTACTCGTGAGGACTACGATTTCCCTTCAGGAGTAGTTTCATAGACGTTTAGAAGGATTTACGAACTGTGTTCTTGAATTGTCAGGAGACGCTGAGTGTTACTTCAAATGTGCTTATAGGTGTAGCCACCAGTGACAGCAACGTATGGTAACTGTATTTATTTTTCATGTTTTATATGAATGTTCTAGAATTCATTTTTTTGGACTGAATTTATTTGTATTTTCTCTGTTAAATTTATTTTTCCTTTAAATATTGATATGATTTTATATGGTCATTACATAAACTATCCTACAGGCATGTGAAATAATATAGATATTTTATTGATGAGTACTTTTATGATTTAATAAATTGGGGGGATTGTTCCATTATTTTTGGAAAATGCATAAATGACTGTGGCAGAAATGGTTTGGGAATGTACATATACAATTTTGAAAATCTTGTAAGTTAATAATTTCTCTTTCCAGTTTTTATTTACCTTTATCAGTTGTTTGGATTTTAACTTCTTGGATTTCTCTTGTGATTGTTATCTGTTTTGTTTTCTTTGGTTGTTTTTAATAAAAATCCCCTAATCATGGGATCTTTTATGTCTACCTGAGCTACCACCAACACAGGCAGAAGGTTTAATGTCTCATCCAAAGGATGTCACTCTTATGCTCCTTATGCTTCACTACAGTGTCAGGAATTGACTTACCAGGTGGGGGAATTTTACCCACAACCTTCTGCACCAAAGGCAAGTGTAATACTATTGCACCACTGACACTGTAATATTGGGGTTGGCAAGTTTGGGATATTGACAGTCTGATCAATAAAATGAGTAAAGCTGCAGATAGAAGGGACAGAGGAGAAGATAGTTTTGCAAATATTAAAAGGGAGGAGGGCTGTGGCCAGCACAGTGGTACATGTGTATGTAGTTCTGAACGTAGCTTTTTTCTCCAGGTTTAAATTGCAGGTAAGGGAGCTGCTGATGCTGAGTGTGAAAAGATAAATCTAATTTTTTAATGCTGACTTGCCTGTACCAGAGAAAAGGAGAGGATTATGGTGATAGCTCAGCTGGTTCAGGCACTGCCTGGTAGAATCTAGCTTTAAGTACAGTACAAGTAAGGTATGTACTTTTGCATCATACTCATGTCTGGCCATGAGAGTGTGAAAATCTTTCTCTTTGAAAAGACCTGGTGTAGCAGGTATTGCATTATGCCTGCCAGGCACCAGATGGGGAGGTGACTAGGGCACATAGATAAAACAGTCTTGCCAAACATATATATTACGCCCTAACAAACTTTCTATTACACCCAAACAACTCTTTAATGTACTGTATGACAAATCTAACACACTTCAGTTCCCTCATACCTGTTCACTTATTCAATAATAGTACTACTTATTAATGTATTTATTTATTTATTTATTTTTGCATTTGTTTACTGAGTATGATTGGGTACAAAGTTCCCTTTTCAGTGGATACTTGGGTGAAAGGCTCCAAGGACAAATATTATGAAAACAGTGCTATTATTATGCAAAGTAACATATAAGAGTACATAGGTATAAGGTTAACCATTAAACTAATAACATAGTAATTAAACAGACACTCTGGAAAAAAATGACAAGAAAATAATTAACATAGTAAGATAACTGTAGTAGTAAATAGGCAGATATAAGTAAGAAGGATAAACAGAAGCTAGTAATGCTATTATTGCAATAGTAAAACAAAATATGTGAGTAACAGGGTGCAAATATGTCTGCTATGCAGAGGAAAAGGTTGTGTAGTTAGATAAAGGAATAGTTTAGTAAGAATTTTGGAAGTACATACATACTATTTACATTAATATTAATATTTACAATAAAACTGAAACATTTTGTTGTGAGTGTATAGTTATGAGAAAGTATGTACTTGGATTGATGGGGAAGGCAGATAATAGGTTAAGTAGTGTATCTCTGAGGGTAGCATAGACATATCCAGGAACTGTATACATATTGTTTCATAATAAATTTGAAATTTTGCTTATTGTCAGTAAGTATATTAGAGAGTTCTACATTTTAATGAAATAGTTGGCGTACAGAGCACCACCCACAAAATAATTAGAATCTTGCATTATGAGTAGATACTTATCTGTGGAACAGTGGGGGTCGGTTTGGAAGGTAAAGTTGTAGTATAGTGTTTAGGACAGGACAATTGCTGGGTTGGTGGATTAGTTAATGTATAGCTAGTGACTAAGACAAGATAAGGTAGTTAGGAAGATCTAGCCATTTAAGGTTTAGAAGGGCTGTGTAGTTTGCTAGAAGAAAGTGTTGCTGTCTTGTTGGAACATTGGTCCAGTGTACTCAGTTATGTGCCTCACAAATAAATAAAGGTAGGAAAGGCTTAGAGGAGAGAAGGAAGTAGGTAAGTGGACTGTAGGATTTATATGCTACTGTCATGGGTATATGTTTATTCCTGTACAGGAGGCCTAGTTTCCTATTTGTTCTCTTGATTACATGTTGGTTGTAGTCAAATTTCAGGTTGTTATTGATAAGAACTTCTAGTAATTTGGTAAAAGGGACAATTTTAATTACTGAGTTCTCTCTAGAAGTGATTTTGAAATTGGATCTGTAATCTATATGAGACTTATGTATACCGCGGTGGTGCAGCAGTAGCATTGTTGCCTCACAGCAAGAGGTTCTCCTGTTCGATTCTCGGCTGGAGTGCCTTCTGTGTGGAGTCTGCATGTCCTCCCCGCGGTCGAGTGGCATTCAAAAGACATGTGTGAATGGGAGTGCATTCGTTGAAGTTTGGGCGTCGGGCTGGCAACTCGGCACCATAAAAAAATCTACTGCCAATCATTAGCGGACTGGAGTTCCGCTGTGGCGACCCCTAACCGGGAAAAAGCCGAAAAGACAAACAACAACAATCTATATGAGACTTAGGTGAGAAAAGAAATACTTTATTTTTTTAGGGGGGAGGGGGATTTTAATATTAGATTAGATTTAAATAGCTGACTTTCAAGAGAGGTTAAAGAGCCTTGTGTAAGCTGCTGAAGAAAGAAAAGGTTAAAGATAGAGCAGATAAGGGATTTATCATCCACATATTGGATGAGCGCAATTTCTTTAGATGCTGAGTATAGCCTGTTGATGCAGAAGTTGAGCAAGAACAGTTCCTGCCCCCACCCCTTATTTCTAGGGAATAGGTCATCACTGTCCTCTCAAAAGCAAAAAATACAGCCTCCATGAGACCTGATACCATCCCAGGCTACATCCTACATGAACTCAGCCATGAACTTGCAGCACCAAGCTGGGCATGGTCATCAATTCCCTAAGTGATGTGGACGTCCTCCAAGAGGGTCTCACCCATTCAAATGAGTGGTGCCAGAAACAAGGCCTCAAGCTGGATGCCAAAAAATGCATCATCATCCCCTTATCACATTAATAACAATGTCCTAAGGACACAATCAGTAGTGAGGGATTTGGGCATCCAGGTTGATAGCAACCTGACTTTTGACCACCATGTTGCTTCTGTCGTATGGAAAGCTTTCTGCATGGCCCACCTCATAAGCAAGGTTATCTCATTCAGGGACAAAAAGATCATAACATCCTGTATTCTTCCCTTGTAAAGCCAGTCATTGAGTCAACACCCCCTTTGGCATGTTCCTCTCAAAGCACATGCAGCAGCTGGAGAGACCACATAGGTTCCTCACCAGGAGAGTCCAGGGCCTCAAACATCTACCCTACACAGATAGGCTAAAAGCCCTGTCCCTCTACTCAGCTTCATACAGACTCCTCAGAGATGACCTCTGTCTGGCATACAAAGCAATCTCAGACCCTGCCTTGATGGGACTGCTGTATATAAGCAAGTCAAGCTCCACTTGAGTAACCCATACACACAGCCTCAACCTGATCTGTGATAGCAATAGGACTTTTTGGCAGGAGAGATTTGTGTCCCAGAGACTCCCCCATCTGTGGAATAGACTCCCTCTCCGTGTCATGCAGAGTAATTTTAAGTCCAGCCTGGATAACTGGATGGGAAACACAAAATACACCCCTGGGAATCCACCTGTGTCCAGGCTAGACAGGGGGCTGTAGCTACTGACTTGTCTAAACATGGGCTAAACTCTTGGCTAGGCTTATAAGGGCCTCAGGGCCAATAGCCTAGTAGCCTCCTATGATCCTATAAGAAAGGGCCTAGTATGGAGCTTTGGTGTATAGGGAGAACTGAAGAGAAGGATGAGTGCCATTTAGCAGCTTGTGATCTGCCTGATAGGTAGCTTTTGAACCATAAATGAGTGAAGTCTGAGATAGATAGGGATGCCAGCCATTGGAGCAGCTTATCATGTAGGATATTGTCAAGGCTTTGGATAAGTCTAAGAATAAAGTGGAAACAAGACAAGAAGTATTGCAATTCTGACTGAAGGTATTTTTTTAACACCTTTATTGAATTATGATTTGTGACATAGGTAAATTTACGTTTATAAAAAAGTAATCAAACTCTAGTAACAAGTTAAATTTACCAAACATTATGCTTCACATATATGGCTATATATCATATAACCTAAACAACATTACATACATTATTCAATTTTTGCCCCTTTTTTGAAATGAGAAACATCTTTATTAAACCGTCACTTGTGACATAAGCAATCATACATTTATATAAATGAAAAAACAAACCAAACCGACACAATCCTAATTGCAAGCATTTTACATCACAAACCATACTGACACACTCTCAGCTGCAAACATTACACATCACTTATAATCCACCCAATCATTTTCAGTCAAACATTACATAGCTCGTTTAAGTCCTACTTTCTGTTAAACCTCATTCCTCCCCTGTAGGTAATGTTCCAACAATTCCCATTTTTTCCTATGTAGTTTGCTCCTGCTTTTTGTTAAAAGATATCAGTTCCAGTTGTCTTATCTCTGTTACTATATTCACTACTTCTAATATAGTTGGTTTAGATTTTGATTTGAGTTTTGTAGTAATTGCTTTTTTGGCAGCCACCATAATTAGAAACAGAAAGGCCTTACCATGTCTAGGTAATTCTGATTCTGTATCATAGCTCATAAAAGTCATCTCCCTCATCACACCAATCTGCCCACCCAGCATTTCCGACAGTGCATCCCACAGGGAATCCTTAATGTCTGCCAGTTCACTGAACTCCCAGAAAATATGTTCCCAATTATCTCCTGCTTCCCCATCACATCTCCAGCATTTGCTGTCTACTGAAGAAAAATTCTCTGGAGTCTACTTGGAATATAAAAATATCTATTAAAATGTAACATACTAGTGGTGGTTCTGTGGTTGGGTCAGAAGGCATGGCTGGTGGACAAGAGGGGTTATTACAGTGCATTTAAGAAGTAGGTTATGAAGGCACTTTTCCAGTATTTTAGAAAGAGGGGAAATTATAGCTAGGGGTCTGTAGTTACTGAGATTGTCAGTCATACCATCTTTGTGTATTGCGATGATATGAACCTCTTGGGTGGAGCTATTTATAAATATAGATATAGGGTAGGCTAATGTATTAACTGACAATTTTAGTTATTCAAATGACAGGCTGACAATGGCTAATTTAGTGGGCTTTAGTTTTAGGAGTTGTTTATATAGTGGATGTAGGAATGAAGCTTTTCTGGTGTGATCTACCACAGGACTGCTACAAATGGTATCTTGGTTGTCATTAGGAATATTGTTGGTCTTAATGTTGTTTAGAGATTCAGTGGTGCTTATAAAATGACAACTGAATAATGAGGTAGTATGAACAAGTTTCAAATACGGCATAAGGTGTGACTTTTGGCTTCTTCCAGGGTGTAGAAGATTATTGATAGACTTCCAGAACAATGTTGTGTTATTTTGGTGACTACCATGTAAGTTAAAGTGATATTTTATTTTGTCATATGTGATTTTCATTTTATATTTTGCATGGATTTATCTTTTAGCCAGATTATCCATGTCCTGTCTCATGTTTGCATGATTCTTTTTTGTATCAACTGGTAACTAAGGGGAATTATTAAATCTAACTCTCTCTGTCTTTCCCCCTTTCTTCTGAATGTTACCTGTGTGCTGAGCACTGTAAAAAAAAATAGTTGGTAAACAGTGAAACCACATCACCTAGAGGCATTGTTTGAAAGTAATGCAGTTAATAGTTTTCAGGATAGCTATGAAAGTATCATTATTGAATTTAGAAAGGCTGCGTATGTCATTGTAGTGATGATTTTTGGACATTGCTCCTAATAGCAAAGGTAGGTAGATGATGAGTGCCTCATTCAGAGTGCCTGATGAGGTGATTATATTAGGGTTGGAAGTTAGTATCCAGTCTAATGTGAATGCTGTGTTGTTAGGCTTGTTGATTCTGGTGAGTGTATGAACGAGTTAGGAGAAACCAAATGGGTTGAGTGACACTGAGAGGGAGTCAGAGTTTAGGATAAGCTGGTCAATCTTTAGGTCACCTACAATCATCATTTCATATGGGATGTTACCAGCTGCCCAAAACAGCAAGCTTTCGACAGTGAAGCTGTTGTACGTAGGATAAATATAAACAACCATAATGCAGAGAGTTTTGTGTTTATTTAGGCTTATGATGGAGATAATCATCTCAGTATTGTTAACTGAGGGTTGCCATGAGGGTAAAGAGACAGTTAAGGTTTGCTGGAGTACATCACAGCAATGCCTCCACCTTTGTTTTCATTTTCTGATCCAGTTTATTGAAGTTATAGCTTGGGGGATGATTTCACCAGCCTGGTTTTGGAGGTGGCAAGGATTTCTGTACATTATAATGTTTGCCAGGCATGTATCTGTTATTTTTTTTGCTATACTTCTAGAGTTGATATGAATACATTTTAAGCTGTGATTGGCTGAGGTTAGTTTATATAGTTAAGTAGAAATGGCCAGTTGAGGACAGTAGGTTTGTTGGCTTGTTGATGTGGCCCATGGTTCTGGCCTATATAACCAAAGAGTACTGTTTTGTATGGAAGTCTACGGATGGCTATTTTTTTTTGTTTTATTTTTAATTACTGTGTGGAATTTGAGATGCAGGAAATTAATATTTCTTTAAGAATGTTTGTAGAGGTGGATGCATGTGAATGTTACATAGACTGTGTGATATATTAAAGCATCTGCTAGTGAAATGGTGGGTGGTGCTTATGAAATTTATTGAGGAAAGGTTGAAAAGATAATAGGAAGTATATGTAAGGACAGCATGGGAAATTAGAAGGCATATATAAGGGTAAATGTGGTGCAGAACCATGCCATATGTATGAGTTGGAGAAAAGTAGGTGGCTAGATAAGGATGGGAATTTGGAGAATGCTATGGTGGTGTGTAGGATAGAGAGATGATGACTGAGAGTGAAAGTGGGTTGAGTGAGGTTTGAATATAACAGGAGGAGTGTAAGTGGATGAAAGAGTAAAACTAAAAAGGGTGAGAAGAGTGTAGAGGTGTTGAGAATAACTAGATAATAATAATAAGAGCAATGGCGACACGAGATCTTTGGAGGCTGTTACTGGTTGTGCAAAGGGGTATGATTAAGTAGATATAAGGCAAGGAAGAATTAAGTACAGGAAGTAAAAAAGAGTAAGTGGAGTAAAGGGAAAGTATGTATGAGACTGCATTGATTAGTTTTAGTGTAGCATGTGGAAGAAGGGTTGTGATGTTAAGAAAAATGAGGCAGGGCAAAGTGTGGATTATAGCGATTGGATGAATGTAGCAAATGAAGATGTTTCACTGCCAGACTAAGGGGGTGGGGATATTTGTCTATAAATGTAGATGAAGTGGGAGTGGGAATTGGGGTAAGGTAGGGTAACATAAAAATTGTTTATGTTGTACAGAGGTGAACATATCGCAATTATTGCTTCATAAAAAAGTACTAAAAGTGATCTTTTGTACATAAAATCCTGAGTATTGCTCATGCAACCTAACTTCAAGAAACAGCTCAAGGGTGTGATAGAACTGGCTGGGAAGATGCTCATACATAGTTTGTAGGGAAGATGTGCAGGACAGGTCTCTCAATGAGCTCTAGTGCTGAACGAAGGTCAGAGAGATTGCTGGGATAGGACTGTTGTATGCTAGATAAGGCATGACTCTTTTTTGGGCCTGGAACAGGCACATCCTTCTGTCCAGATTTTACTTCCATCCTAGCCAGATGTACTATCATGTCAGCCCAGCTCACTGGTTAACTGTATTAGCCTATTCAGTGTGTCAGTAGACTGGGTATTGGTGCTAGAGCTAACTTGCCACAGTTTACAAATTGCCGCGCAAATGAAGGCTTGTATTGCTATGACTCATACCTCCCTAAAGACTGTCTTTCTTCCCAGGTGTTATTAATGTGCACCACAAGATCAACTCCCCAAGAAGTCAGGGAGTTAATCCAGTGGTAGAGTTACATTCATGGTAGCTTGAAAAGACCAGCTGAGGAATATAGGACAGTGCAAACAGGTTAACCAGGAAGAACTTAACGAGTGCTTAGCTGAGCCAGTGAGCAGAGTGTTGTACAATAAATAAAAGCAAACCACTATATGAAATACTTTAATAATTATTTAAAATTTTAGTGCTGTATTAACATTCTCTGCATGGAGCAAACCCAAGCTATGCATGAAGACACTGGTAAATGATACGATATCTGCTTGTTTTTCTAACATTCCTGCTAATTGTATTGGGTGCAGTATATCGTAAGTCTAAAATGTTTGAATTCTGAATCTCTGCATCTCCAGCAATCTGAGCTGTGTCTGCCTGGGTGAATGAGACCTGTAATGTACATTTTGCAGGTCTTACCTCCTTTAATGGTTCTTTTGCAATTCAGTTATTTTCCACATCATAGCCACCTTTAGTTGCTTTGATTAAACAAAAGAAATCTCCCTGCACAGTTTATGCAGAGAGAATAGCAAATTAGGTCATGGCAGTCCTAGCACATCAGTAATCTAGTAGTGTCTGAAACAGAGAAACTAAATGTTTTCGTTGTATAAGTAACTACACATTATTTTCTTAGATTTCCAAATCACCCTTGTGCATGCAACCTGAAAGCGACTTCCATGTGACTGCAATTAATCTATTACATTGCTTTCACTATTACCGGATGGAGAAGATTAACAGAAAAAGATTTACTGAGTTAACATACATATATACATAAATATATATATATATATATATATATATATATATATATATATATATATATGGGTCTACTTCTGTGTCTCGAAAAATCAGTTTGTCGATTTACAGAAAGTAAGTGCACTTTCACGAAAGCTGATTCACAGAAGCACGGTACAGTGGGGATAAGGAAATATATCGTTTTCCCCACTGCCTCACACTAAGACACTGAC
Organism: Protopterus annectens; assembly: GCF_019279795.1. Classification (NCBI taxonomy): domain Eukaryota; kingdom Metazoa; phylum Chordata; order Ceratodontiformes; family Protopteridae; genus Protopterus; species Protopterus annectens. The sequence goes on along the minus strand of NC_056732.1, from coordinate 228,707,069 downwards.
CGGTTCGACTCTTAGCTAGAGCGTCTTCTGCATGGAGACATGCGTGAATGGGCGTACCTTCGTTGAAGGTTGTGCGTTAGGGCTGGCAACTCAGCACGTAAAAATCAACTGCCAATCATTAGCGGACCGGAGTTCCGCTGTGGCGACCCCTAACCGGGAAAAGCCGAAAGACACAAGTGCAGGGTGGCTTGCCCCCCTGCAAAACCGTGTTTTTAGTATTTATTTTGTTTTTTCTGATTCGGTGAATTGGCTTTCACAAAAGTGCACTTTTGTTGAAGTGTACATTCGCTTAAGTGGGCTCGACTTTCTGTTTGTCGACAAAGTGATTTTTTGACAAACAGAAGACCCATATATATATATATATATATATATATATATATATATATATATATATATATATAGATAGATAGATATATATACACACACACACACATATATATATATATATATATATATATATATATATATATATATATATATATATATTTAAACCAAATGAAATTTTAAAACATACAAATTTAATTCTACCTGATATCAGAGGCTGCATTTAGTTTCATGAGAATTTTTTTAAAAATATGATTAGAAAGAATGCACATCTTTCACGGATCACTGATTCACTGTACTATCATTTATCTAATTTTTAGAAATGTCAGAAATTTTAAGGCTCTTGTTAAGCAGTTAGATTTTTCATACTTTCTGAAAAATATCCATCGTCATTAGAAATGTAGTAGGTCTCAAATCTAATCTTTATTTTTTTGTTTTGGTAACATATTTCATTTATACATTGTTTCTACTTATTTATTTAAAGTAAGTAGACTGGCTCCAGTGTCCTTGTTTTCAGGCTGTCATCTATTACAATACTGTAAACCAGAAGTTCATAGATGCATCGGCAATTAGTAGGCCAAACACCACGGGGTCCTTTTTAATCCTAGCTGCTTGCCAAGGTGAGAATCATACCCTGTACCCTGTATCTTTGAGGTTATCACATTAACCACTATGCTAACCCCAACCTGAAAATGCAATTTTATGCAAAGTCATCCTAGAAAACTATTAGGGCATGTCCCTATTTTCAGGCTTGATTTACTCCTTCACACAGTTTTCTGAATTACTCTCATCACATGTGATTTCTGAAGCTGTTTAGTTCACAGGAAACCACATTATGTTACCAACACACTTGTGGCACCAATAATTTGAAGAAAAACAAACACCAGTCACAACCAAAGTGACACATAGCTCACAACACCAGTGTGCCACCCAGCAACAGCCCCTAAGGCAAGACAATGTACCCAACACTTTAGTCATAGGTGACTCTATAGTCAGGAGCATTGATGTCCCACTCATCAGGCTGAACAAGGAGAAAATTACAGTCAACTGCCTGTCGGGTGCCAGGATCTGCCACATAATGCATGCACTCAAGTCACTCCAGAACAAGTACAAATATGACTCTGTCATTGTCCATGTTGGAGTGAATGACTTGAGACGTACCTCCCTGGACTACATGAAAAAAGACATGGAAGAGCTCTCAGATTATGTGGCCCAGGCAGGTATGACCCTAGCCCTGAGTAGAATCCTGCCTTCACCCAGAATGATACCACAGTATAAGGACAAAATGACTGACTTCAACAATTGGCTAAGCTTCTAGTGTCATTCAAAGGGGATCCAGTATCTATCTGCCTGGGAGAATATGATCGACAAACCATGATGCTTTGCCAGAGATGGTCTACACCTCTCACCCCGGGGATTCATGTTACTGGCTAAAGCTCTTGCTACCCATATAGTGCCTTTTTTAAGCAAGGTTCAAAGGATAAAACCACCACCGTAACAGATACAAGCATGCAAAATCTGAAGGTAATGCTACTCAATGCTAGAAGTCTAAACCTCAAAATGCACTCTCTCGAGGCACTCCTAAAAATAGAGAACATCGATATCTGTGCAGTAACTGAGACCTGGTTCAAGGCTCCAGAGAGCATCCCTGCAATACCAGGCTACAACTCTTACCACACTTTTCGGCCACAAAACCAAGACCGAAACACTAAAGGTGGAGGAGTGTCCATATTCACCAAGGATATTCACACCTCCAGGCTAATTGCCCAACACAATGCATCTGAAATTCTCCAGGTGCAACTAACACTAGGTAAGACTGCAATCCAAATTGTATCTGGCTACAGATCCCCCACCATGCCCCAAGATTCTCACTACACCTTTCTAAACATATTGGAAAATATTAAGATACAACCCTAATACTGGTTGATTTCAACTACCCTGCCATTAACTGAGAAAACTACTCCGGTACCAACTCCTTTTCCCAACGGTTCTTGGAATTCATAAATTCCAATGCCCTGGATCAACTAATCCACTGTCCCACCAAGGGCTCCAATATCCTAGACCTGGTCATTACCAACATGGGAGATAGATGCTCCACACCAGTGGTCATCCCCTCATTGGTCAGGTCTGACCATAAGCAAATCACCATTGAAATCCACATCCCACCCTGCAGTCAGTAAACCTCCTTAAAAACTTCTCCAAAGCCAACTTCATGCTTCTGAAGTCAGAAGTGACAAACTTCATGACACCCATGCAGACGGGATCTGAAAGTTCGACTGCAGAATCCTACACTAAGGCACTGTATGAGCACATCCACTCGTGCATGAAAAGTGCCATCCCAAATAGAACCAAGATGCTCTTCTCCAAAAAAAGGAAGCCAATCTGGTGGTCCCCTGCTATAAACAAACTATACAACAGAAGGAAGAAACTGTTGCAGAAAAGAGGAAAAATAAAATCCTCAAAAGCTAGTTACGAAAATAAAATTGCCAAAGATTCCAAAGACAACCACAAGGCATTCTATAGTTATGTCAAGAATCTAAATGGCAATGCTCAGATCTGCTCTGAGCTACAACAGAATGGCATTAAATATACTGATCCCAAGGATATTGCCAATATCCCTACAGATTGATTTAGTGCCAAATTCACCCACTCTCACCCCCTAAAGGGCCCATCTCAATACCAAAAGTTTGCCAAATTCCGGTAATCACGGCCACGCAGGTAGAAACTGCATTCTCCAAAGCTAAGGATACAGCATCCATGGGACCAGATGACATCCCAGGCTGTGTACTACATGAACTACAAAATGAACTGATACCTCACCTAAGTGTCATGTTTAATCATAGCCTTACCTCAGGCTTCGTGCCCACTGAGTGGCGCACAGCTACAGGTATCCCACTCCACAAGGGGGGATCTGCCTTGGATCCCGGGAACTACCATCCCATCAGTCTGACAAGCCTGATCTGCAAGGGCATGGAATGCATTATCATGGAACTTATAAACAAAGACACTGGCAACCTTCAAACACAGGACCCACCCAGTTTGGGTTTGTGAAGAGCCGATCATGTCTCCTGAATCTGATTGACTTCTTTGAATCAGTCTCCAGAGTTGTGGACAAGGGTAAGGCAGTCCACACAGCCTATCTGGACCTTGCCAAGGCCTTCGACACCATCCCCCACTCAGGAATCATAGATAAACTTACTAAGCTTGGCATAAATCCCTACGTCACTTGATGGGTTACCAACTGGCTTACTGACAGAACCCAGACTGTAAAAGTAGCCGACTCCAAATCCAGCTCCAGATAAGTGACAAGTGGAGTACCTCAGGGTTCAGTCCTGGGACCACTCTTGTTTGGCATCTACTTCTCTGAAGTACAGGCCAACACTAAGGGACTCTGGCTAACAAAGTTTGCAGATGACTGCAAACTGGGAGCCATTATTGAATCCCCAAATGATGTGGATATTCTACAAAAGGGCCTTACAGAAACAGATGCCTGGTGCCAGAGCCATGGGCTCAAGCTTAATACCAATAAATGTATAGTTATCCCCTTTGGAAAAAAAACATGTACCCATGAATTACCATATAGGTGGCAGTACACTAAACATCAAAAGTGTGATGAGAGACTTAGGGACACAGGTGGACAGTGGTCTCACTTTCGATAACCACATTGCCACAACAGTCAGGAAATCCTTCTATGTGGCACACCTCATCACTAAGGGCTTCTCATCCAGAAAAAAATGAGGTCATTGTCACACTGTACCTCATCCCTCATTGGACCCATTATAGAGTATAATGCCCCATTTGGTATGTACCTCACAATACATCTGCAACAGCTGGAAAGTTCACAGAAATACCTCACTAAGAGAATCACAGGCCTAAAGCAGATGCCATATGCTGACCATCTAAAGAAACTCCAGCTATACTCTGTGGCATATCGTCTACTCAGAGGCGATCTCTGCTTAACATACAAGGCCATGTCAAACCCTGAGCTGTTGGACATGCCCCACTTAAAGAAATCCCAATCCCTCAGAGCTACATGCTCCAGGGATGTAAGCCTTGTCATCACAATGAACAAAACATGCTGGGGAGATAGGTCCCTGACCCAGAGACTCCCCATACTCTGGAATAGACTGCCCATACATGTCAAGCAGAGCACCTCCTTGGCCCTCTTCAAAAGGAACCTTGATGATTGGATGGGAGATAGGAAATTCTCCCCTGGGATCATGTCAGTCACCCTGCTAGACAGGGGTCCAGAGAAGTAAATATTGTGGGAAGAAATATCCAGGGAATTGTTATGGCTAGGCTTGTATAGGCCCTAGGGCTGATTGCCTAGTACCAGCCTATGAACCTATAAAAGCGACACACATATTATATCTCACTTTTCAGAAGCAAAAATAAATGACCTTGTGTGGTAGAATTTTGCAATGCAATTAAATTCTACAGATTCTACTATGTCTCTTCAATAATGTACTTGTATTTTTCCATCATTTGTGTCACTCTCTGTTTTTAAACATTTGTTTCTGATTTGTATCCACTTTTCCTACTGGAAGCAGGAAAAGTTATATGCTATTTGGTATTCCGATTTTATGTAATTAGATGATCTGTTTTTTGGTTGGATGTATCTCCTCTACAAGGGTCTTTGTTACTATTTTCAATGCCTACAGGTTTAGAGGAATGTTCCAATGGCTGACCTAAGTTAAAATAAAATTATTGGGATAACACTCAAGAGACATTTTTTTTTCTTTCAAAAAAAGGGAATGCCATTGCCTTGGTAGATTTTTTCTGATATTCTAGCAGAACATGTACCTTTTAATTCATGGCCATGTGTGCTGGAAATAATGCAGACCCACATACAGTAGCATAGCTCATGGCTGACTTTGCTTCATATCTCAGTATTATGGAGTATTCAGTACAAACATTCTTAAAATAAGCTTACATCCTATAAGAATGGTGCAGTGGATGTGGTAAAGCTATTACCATCTCCTAGTGGGAGTACCCTTGCCTTTCTCATTCACTTTTTCTCCTTACCTTTCACTAGCACTAATACTGGATGTTTACAACTTAAACTTTTGAGCACTCCTAGAAAACTTATGGCACATAGACAGGGGCACTGATGGATTTGGGTCAAAGATCTTTGGAGCAGCATTTTGGAGGTGGAAGCTCTGCAGTATGTCATTTTGATTATCTACCAAATTCACTGTATTCTGCATTGGGATCTAGACATATAAGCTCAGTATTACAGACAGACTGCAGATATACAAGTCCAAAAGTTCAGCCCTTTGAATGGACAGTGTGCTATGTATGGTCTGAAAGACAGTTTTGGAAATAATTTATTTTTCACTATTTTCTGCAGATGAATACTCCTGCACCATGTTTATGGAATGTATTCTTATCTAATTTTCTGTGACTTTGGTTCATATGTAGTTAATAGGCTTACATTCCAGGGAGCCATTGATGATACTAGCCTGAATTCCCAGTTTCCCCAACACTGCATTTCTTCATGCATCCTGCAGGTGAAATGAAAATGCTAGACATCACTTGAGATCTCTGTGGCTGCATTTCATCTCTGGATCTGTATCAAGTGCTTCTTATTGTGATGATGTAATATTCATACACATATGAAGAAATGAGTGATCTCCTAAAATAAAGAAATAGTTGCTGATACACAATTAGAAACCACATCCCTAGTGATTTCTGATAGAAAAGAATGAGCAGAGAGATGAGCATAGTTCATGGTGGAGTTCTCATGGAGCTGAGTCTCAGAGGGATATGCAGAGACGTCCCAAACATTTGCAGTGGAAACCTACAGAAATAGAGGTATTTAAAAGGGAGAAGAAAAGAATAATTAGGTCAAAATAAGGGAGGAACTTATTTGGCAGGTAAAGGTACATCATACAGGGGTAGGTCATAGTTATGTGACAAACTTATTTCACTTGTGGAAAAGGGAGCTGTGCACCAGACCGTATGGGCAGCCAATCTAACTTTTTTTTCTGAAAAAAAAAAGAAAAAAAAACAGTAGCAATTTCTTATCCTGGATGTGTGTTGGTTTTCAACTCTTCATTACTTACCTTACCATGTTCAAACAACTTAAGAAACCATGAAAAGCAAAAATTGATGCCAAAGGAACTCCCTTTTAGTCTTATTTAGTATTTTTTTATTTTATGACAAATTTCACTTAACTGTATTTATTAGTTTGCCTCACCTTAATGCAGACCTGAGCAAGCATGTAGTTAGCCCCCCTGATAAATTTTCTAAATGTCCTGTATAAATAAAATTTATATATATATATATATATATATATATATATATATATATATATATATATCATGAGCTTCTTCTTCCTGTCCTACATTCAGACAGTCTTTATGACAAATCTTCTAAATGTTCTGTATAAATGAAAACTTTATCAACACTAGTATTAACACAATTACCTCATAATTTCCTTGCTGTAACTATACTACATAAAAAAGAAATAAACTACTGCAGAAGAATAAAAGTAAAGTAGACACATTGTTCAAACATGCACTTGAATTAAAATTGTACATCATTAGTAAAAAAATAAATAATTACAAAATATATCCACTAGTGGATTGCCTGTAGTACTTGAGAGGTTAAGAGGCACAACTCTTTGGACCAGTTGAGAAAAAGAAAAAGGTTAGAAAGGATGTGGATTTTATACAGCAAAAAAAATTGGAAGTAAAGCAATTTGAAAAGTGAAAAGATGATTCTTATTGGATTAAACAATGAAAGTAGATTGTAATAATTTCAAAGGATTATGCTGGAGAACAGTAGAAAAGAAGCATGCCAACATTCCTAACCTTTACTTATACTCAGGCTTAATAGAAGAATACAAGTATATAAAATGATAAATCATGCTATCAATTCATTTGGCCAAGAGTAATAGGATACAAAGAAACTGACAAAAATAAATAAAAGTCCTTATTTCATACATTAGTGCATGTGTATGTACTGGAAGTTCAGAATCAACAACAAGGTCAGAATCATTAGCAGCCACCAAACCTATCAGCAAACACACTGACCTTTTTAGCTGCAAGGAACCAATATAATCATGTTTTGTACCATGGATTTGCAGACCCACTTCTTATTCTTCAATATTAAGTAGCCTGAGACAGAAAATATTTTGCAAGTTTGATTATATCAGCCCAACAGGGCAAACAGCTGGTCCCTGTAACAAACCCTGTAATTACTTTATCATAGCTACAAGAAATGCAATATCACCGTCTTGCTCTAGATATTTATATATCAGCATCATATTATTGATACTAAAGCATCCATGGATAGGCAATTTTAAATAAGCTTGATCCACTTCTACCTGATAGACTGCACAGCTGATCTTTTATGACAAAGTCTCCTATTACCTTTTTTCACTAACTGAGAGTAAGGGAAAAATAGGAAGGATGAAAATGTAATGTATTACACTAGCAGAGAGAAAAAGAGTGTGCATTGTCAAAATCACTGGTCCCAAATCAGAACAGCGTCTTAGCACTACAGAGACTGTGTGTGTGTGTGTGTGTGTGTGTGTGTGTGTGTGTGTGTGTGTGTGTGTGTGTGTGTGTGTCTGTGTGTGTGTGTGTGTGTGTGTGTGTGTGTGTGTGTGTGTGTGTGTGTGTGTGTGTGTGTGTGTGTGTGAAGGGGGTCTCAGATTGCCATCTGACTTGTTTGTCATAAAATAAGGGTATCAGTTAACCATGCTAGTCATACAGTGCTTATCCAAAGAGATACAGTTGTGGATTATGTTTAAAGTCTTGGAGAAAGTACAATTAGAGTGCTGTAGCGGCCTTTCCAACAGCTATTTTTTTCCTCAGGATGATGCCCAGCCATTGTATTATTTTACTAAGGCTGATTCCACTCTATGACCATAGTAAACATGTTTATATAAACAGTCTATACATGGTAAAGAAAGTCAGAAGCTGCTACTGAGGAACAGTTTTCTTCATAGTCATGATCACTGGACTCACTAATGAAATTGCTGTATAGTTGTCCTTTATACTTTTGTTGCCATATACGTAGATGTATATGAGAATGGCTTATTTCCATACTAGATGCACAAAATTTCAAGATCCCTTTATAAGGCATGTAATTGATTTTGCAGTTCTTTATCTATGTGAGTTATCTTAGGTAATTGTCTATTACCTTTTGGGAATCCCATTTTTTTCTTTTATTATCAGCCTAGAGACTTTTTTATGTTTACCATTAGCAGAATGAAACCATGAACCAAAGTAAATATATTCATGTGTCTGAGAAAAAAATGTATTGGTGCAGGAGTCTTATATACTTCCTTCTCTCTTTTGTAGTCTCCATTTATTCTAAATAGAATATAAATATATATATATATATATATATATATATATATATATATATATATATATATATATATATATATATATATATATGTATGTGTGTGTGTGTATATATATATATATATATATATATATATATATATATATATATATATATATATACACACACATGACTTTCTGCTGTAAAATACCTTTTGTATTTGAGGAGTGAAAGCTCATAATGGGAATATTGTGATTGTAACATTACAAATTCAGCCATAAAAACTGAGCCTTTTTATCTCTGAGTAGTATAATAAATGTTCTTCTTTTCAATGATATCTGTAAACCTCCATGGAATTTTGCTACTAGTAGCTTTTTTGTGAGATTGCTACATGATGTCTTGACATATGTGCAGTTTATCCAAAGAACTGTCACACTGAAAACAGGAACAATACAGACTACAAAGACTAGAATCATAATGTATCAGTGTGAGTCTGTGAAGAAAAGTTAACGCTGGTGCTTTTGGCACTTTCTTTCTAGTCAGTTATGTGGAATAACTAGCTAGTCTGCATATTACAGTGCTGTGTGTTGTGAGTTTCTATTATCTCAGAAGGAGGTATCTGAGGAATGAGCAGAACGTGCTGTATGCATTATTGCACTGGTTATGATATATACAACTGAAATATCTGAGCAGCTGTTATGTTGCTGCTTACTGAGCTACATATAAAGCAGAGACATCACTGCTTTAAATGAGCTTTACCACTGACAAACTGAGTCAAATGTATTAGCTCTTGGAGGGATTTTACAAATTTATAGTAGCAGTGAAACATTTCAGTTGTAACAAACCAAGAATCTTTGATGTGTTGTCGCAGCAAATGTAGATAATTAATATTGACTCTCATTTTTATTTAGTTTAAAATGAGTACTTTAAATAATACAGAGTCATAGCAAAGGCATTCGTTCAAGCTGAATAGGTACAGCCCTAACCACAATATTATATGTTATCTTAACATTACAGAACTACTGCTACAAAAGCCAGCAAATACAGGGGCACCAATTTCAAAAGGACACTCTTTCAGAGCTGGCATACACCTGACATTACAAAAACAAATGACACAGACTTCAGATATAAATTTTAACTTTGTCAAAATGCCTTCTGGAGGTTTCTAATTTGACTGGGTGAGTAAATACAGATAAAACATAATTTCAAAGAATGAAATAACTATTTGAAACATATAACATTTTAATTATCTGTATGAGAACTGTAATGAACTACTAGTGAAATATTCACATAAAGACATGTCCTTTTTAAATAGTCTATGCTTAAAATCTGATTTCTCAGATGACCTCATGTAATTACCTACTAAATGTTTTTGCATGCTAAAATGGGTCAGAAGGACAGTATGCTAAAGAAACAGATGTTAGGGTAGCCTCTTGAATTGCTCCACTGATGGTACAATCTGTTAACAGATGATATAGTGACTCTCAGAAGTAAGAAGCATGACAAGAGAAATTATTTTCTGAATGTTCCAAACTAAACTCAACAAACACTAACAGTGTCACATACAGTGCCTTCCATGTGGACTACAGGAATATAAATGAATAGTAAGACACCAGGAACTCTTTGTTGTTAGAAAGACCAAATCATGTTACAGAATACAGCTCAGAACAAAGATAGTATACTTACACCATGAGGGCATGAGTAGTTAGTGCAAGCTGCAGAGTAAAAATGTAACATCCCCTGTCCATTAGTAAACATTCTGCAGAATTCTTCTACTATGTGAAGGTGGGGATGTCTGTTGTTCATTCCCAGCTAATGAGCATTGCATTAGTCCAGGCACAAAGAGACCAGACCGTGAATAAGTGTAGGCAGGCTCTAAGAAGGAGTCACTGGCTTAATATTGTCAGTGTTCTCCAGATAAGTAAAGAAAGACTTAACTGTGGCTGACACTTGGTCCTCGATCATCAAGGATCATACCTAAGTTTGACACCTGAGGCACAAATCCCAAACCATTTACTCTATCAATAGTAATGGCAGAAAGATTAGGATCTATAAAGGTAGTTTAGGATACATAAGTGGTCATCACTTCTGACTTACTCAGACTGGCTATAAAGCCATTACCCTCTCATTCATTTAAAGATGTCATTTACACTATCTTGTAATACCGAAGAACCAACAACAGAGTTGGCGTGTGTCTGTGTAGCAACTAAATTCACCTAAATAAGCCAAAAAATGCTCATGTAGTATTCTCTCCAGTAAAATGATTGTCCTCCAGAACCAAGCACTGCATTTCAGAACACTAAAAAAACACAAACGTACATTAAATATGGTTCGCAAAATAAATTCTGGCAAACTAACGAGCCAGCTTTTGAGTTATTATAATGCAAAAGAAGGAAGACATATAAACTTAATAAAGAGTTAGGTTAAGCACTTTTGTCCTTTATTTTAATGGACTTCATCAGAACTATTAGTGAAAACTTAATAACAAGACCGTCTCATGTGTCAAACTAAAATCACATGTCACAATACAACCAGTGATCATACATTGACATAGAAACTCCAAACCAATCTCGCAACTACTTCCTAATCTAAGAATTATCAGTAATAAATTAATTAGCCTTGAAACAAATATTAAAAATATCATTTTTCATTCTTCAGAAATCAAAATAAATAAATGAATTGAATACCACTTAATAACTGACAAAAAAACTTAAAAAATGGTGATCTGTATGCATCTGTATTGTATTGAAGTTCATATTTACAAAATGACTTTTTAAACAAATTAAGTTAAAATCTATAAAAAACTGACCAATAAAAACCTGCTCTTGAGATACATATAAAAACAATGATCAAAGCCTGACACATTTCATTTTTAATGCTGAATAAAAGACATGTGTTCTTTTAATCCTGAAAAGCATGAAGCATTAACTTTTAATTGCCATTTTTAACTCTTTGTAGTCCAGGACATTTTCCCAATCACCTCCTTTCTCGTCCATGGGCACAATTTCTAATATTCCAAAAGGAAACATTTTGAAGTTGTTACAAGTCAATGAATGTTTCTAGAGAGCATTGCTTAAATTTTTCTTCTTGATATCGTAATTGTGTTCTAAAATTCTTTTGCACAGGACGTTCTCGGTTTGCCCATATAAAATACAGGACGACTGGAACACCTAGCTAAGTAAATCACACCTTTAGAGGAACAATTACCTTTAACAAACTAAATTTTCATTGTCATGTTGGTATTTTCATTGTCATGTTGGTATCAATATCAATGTTAGATGATTCAGTTATATAACTACACTGAGTGCAACAACCACATTTCTTTGTTCCTGTGTAGAGATCTGGGGAAATGCATTGACTACTTTCTAAGATTGTTTTTGATATTCATACCAGTCTTATAAATAAAGTTTATTTTTTCTCCCGTTCTTGTGAATATATCATGGTCTATCTTGAAAATGCTTCAGTTGTTATTAATAATGTCTCTGATAGTCTGGTTGTGGTCATTATACTCTAGTATCAAAGCCTGTGAAATCCTTTCAGTGTTGATAATGGTCTCATTAGGATTAATATTAAAAAGGGGCAAAGAGTAGACCAATGGAGTATATCTGCCACAATTATTAATAAATTGTTTCCCTATTGTATCTAGTAGCTTTTCTGTATAATCTCTTTCTCGAAACATGTTATAGATCCTATTGTATTTCTGCTTAAATAGGTCAGAACTGGAGGACATCCTTGCAGCTCTAACTAGTTAACCTTTAAATAAGTTTTTCTTGATGTGGAAAGGATGACTGCTGTGAATATAGGTATGTATTCAAGTAGGCATGTTTCTTATATGTAGTAATTTTAAATCTGTTGGCAGTCAAGTGTTTATAAATGGTGATATCTAGGTAGTTAGCTTGATTGTGTTCTACTTGGTGTGTGAACCTTAAAAAATATGTTGTTGCATTAATGTATGTAATAAAGTATAGCATTTTTTCACTCAGACCCATCCAAAATATAAATATTCCATCTAGGTATCATGAGTAAAATGTGTTCAGTTTACCAACTATACATAACCAATTTAGCATATCTAGGGGCACATACACCCCTTATTGCTACACTTTTTAATTATTTGAGGTACTCCCCTTCAAGAAAACATGCAGTTGTGTAAAATCAATTCCATTAAATCCATAAGGAGTTGTATGATTTTGTTGTCGAAGTTGGTGAGTTTTAAAAGTGCTGAGTGGAAGTATCTCAATCCCATCACATGGGGTATACAGCTAAACAGATCTATGACATCCACTATCAGAAATTAGACATCACCACTATAAGATTAATGCTTGATCTTATTTAAAAAGTTACATGAGTCTCTTAAAATGTGGTGGGTAAAAGTGAGAATCCCTTTTAAAGTGTGGTCCATGAACCTACCTACTGGGTAAATTTTTGAGCCTTGAGCTGCCACTGTTAATATGAGTGGTGGACCTATAATGTTTTTGCGTGTCTTTGGGATCCGAAAGACAGATGGAATAATATGGTTCTTTATGGTCAAAATTCATGTTCTGTGGGTGAAATGACTCCTTGTAACAGGCAGTTATCCAAAAATAGATCAGTCTTCCTATATGTTATGTTGATCTCATTCTTTGATACTATTTCATACTTTACTTGCTCATGAAGCATAATGTATACTTTGTTGATGTAGTCAATCTTTTCCATTAAAACAATTCCCCCTCCCTTAACTGACTTCATCACTCTGAGTTCCCCGTTGGTCCTCATAGTCTGTAACAACTCTTTCTCATCTTTGTTTAAGTTGTGTGACCTTTATCCTACAAAATATTTTTCTAAATGATATAAATCTTTAGTAAAACTTCTTTTAAATGTTGCTACCAAAGGGTTAGGGGTGGGGGTTGGGGGTGTAGATACTTTTTTCTTTTTAGTATGGGAAACTGCCTCTGAAGTAACCATGTTAGACCCGCTGAAGTTAATCAAGAGATTTAATTTTCTAGTGAATAACTTCAATTCAATCAGGGTATCTCTAATGTCCATCTTTTTGTGGGGTACAAATTTGATACCCTTACTAAACAAAGAAAAATGAGATGTAATACTCTCAACTGTTCTATAGTTAAAAATGTTGAAACCTCCAAAACTATTCAATATACCATTGTGTGTGATAAGTATACCAGTATTTTGTTTAGCTGTTACTGGTTTGTTTGATTTTTTTCGAGAGTTCCCCCTCATTTGCATACCACTTTCTTGTTTCACCCATTTTGGATTCTCTGCTTCTATATCCTGGGCTTCCTGAAAATGGCATGAAATACATACAGAATTATGATGCTGTGAATTATTAGTATGAGAGTTGTGTTTTGTTCTCTCATAGTTGTTCAGTAATGGTGGGAATTCATCTAAACCAGTGTTGGTACTATAAGATGGATTATGTAATGATTTCCATGGAGAATTATGCCTATGTTGTTCTTTTGCTACTGACCAAAAACTAGCCCTGTTATTATTGATGGAATGCTTGGCTATCTTAGGTAAAGGGTATGCTATTTTGTTGTAGTATTCATTGTTGTCATGTAAAAGTTTTTTTTTGTTTTTTTTTTCTCATTGTCTACCTTAACATTGCTTTCAATCCTTTTAAAACCATTGTAGTAATTACATTTTAATACATTGAACAACAACCCACTGTTAATTTTTTGATTTACAAAAATTAATATCATTAAACAGTTCATTGATGAACTCCTTGTTTCTCTTAATTCAAGAAGTCCACAGCCATGTCTGTCAAACATAGTAATCAATTCTGCGTAGTCTTCGGATCCCATTTCAACCCCATTCAGAAACTTGAACACCCTCAACCAATTAGGAATCTTCTAGTTTTAACACATTCGTATAAATAACCATTGTCCAGTTGTAGGTTACGCACCTTTAATATTTTTTTTCTTGAAGATTTTAATCAGCTCTGCTAATGTGTGCTCATCAGATGAAGAGCTTGTTGAAAGGAAACAAAAATTAAATTCTTGATTGAACCAGACATTTAAATCCTTAGGAGGTTCGTAATTACAACTAGGTTCTGGCAAGGTATTCCAAGTCTCTGCAGAAATGTGGTGGCTGCATCGTCTTTCTGTTATAGAGTGAGCCGCTTCTAATTGATTTTAACTTAATTTGTTTAAAAACTCATTTTATGTATATGAACTTTGATACAATACAGATGCATGCAGATCACCATTTTTTTCATGGTTTCTCATCTATTATTAAGCGGTATTCAATCCATTTATTTATTTTGATTTTCATAGAATGGGAAATGATGTTTCAAGGCTAATTAATTTATTACTGATAATTCTTAGATGATGAAGTGGTTGAGAGACTGATTTGGAGTTTCTATGGCAACGTTTGATTATTGGTTGTAATGTGACATTTTATTATAGTTTGACATATAAAAAGGTCTTGTCATTAAGTTTTAATGAATGGTTCTGATGAAGTCTGTTAAAATAAAGTATGAAAACTCTTAACCTAACTCTTCACTTAATATATGTTTCTTCTTTTGCATTATAATAACTCACAAGCCAGGGTGTTAGTTTGCTAGAATTTATTTCATGAGCTGTATTTAATTTACGTTTGAATTCTTTAGTGTTGTCAACAGCAGTGCTTGGTTCCGGAGGAAAGTCTTTACTGGAGGGAATACTACATGAGCATTTTTTAACTTATCTTGTAATACTACCAAGTCAAATATAATGCTTATTCATAAAAAATGCAAGTACCAAACGTGCTTCAAATAATACAAAGTCTAGCAATCCAAAAGTAAGCAAAATAAAGACAGGTCAATTTTGGTGTCCAAGAAGCATCTTCTTCAGTGATGTCACTTTAGTATATTTGCATTTATTTTTATGGAAAAACATACATTTTTGATAATTTTGACACACTGGAACTATTACAGCTCTAATATACTTTGTGCAGATTGTGATGGTTTATTTGTACAAAGAGCTCTAGCCATTAGACTGCAAATCTTTACAAGAGGGGGCTACAATGACATGTAGACTCGTTGGGTATCTCAGACCCTTTCAAAGTGAGATTTTTGTCTCACAGTATAAAGGGACACTCTCACAGGAATTGATTCCATTTGCTGTGGTAAGTTGTTAGGCCCAGTTATGATGACTAGCCCCTGCCCTTTGTTTTTGCACCATCACAAGTGTCTGTTAAAGTCTGTACGAGATATTTTGAATACAAACATGGCCATATGGATGGAAGAATAGCAAGACGTCCCTGGCATAAAACCAATCGATATTTCTCATGATTAAAAAATAAATCCTACACCTGAGATGATGCACACTAAAACAGATTACAAGACATAAATAAAATAACTAACTAATTAAAATTAATGTAATTGTGATAGTACCGCAGGCAGTTCAAATAACAAAATTCTTTGAGAGATTTAACCCACAGGGCTGGTCTAAATGCTGACAGAATGACTGTAAAAATCTGCAAACTGCTGTCTTAGTGCAAAATTACATAATTATTCTTATAGATGTTTTATGGCAGGCAGTAAGACACAGCTTCATTACTGATAACAGCAACATTTATCAAGTCTTACATGAAGTAGGACTTGGAACAGCAAAAGTTCTTACAAACGACAAATAAATATAGCTTTACTACTGATGTTAAAAAGAAAGGTGCTCACATTATAAGCCCACAATGTGAATTAGGGGCTGAAATGGGGAAAACATTTTAAGATTCTGTCAGGGAATTCCAGTAGTGTCAAAAGAATCTAGAAGTCATCAAAAATCCTTCAGAAATCACAGGGAATTGCTGGCTCTAAACGTTTACAGCCACTGTTATTCAGCCAGATAATGAAAACAATTTATGGCAAAAAGAAAAATGAAATTCAAAGTTACTCTTCCTTCAGTTGCTGTAATGGTGTGATGTAAAACATCAATACCAGCACAGAAAACGATAATATATATATATATATATATATATATATATATATATATATATAGTAAAAACATCCAAAAATAGAATGTTTTGTGCTCCACTGTTTAAAGTCATTAAAATGCAAATCAGAAAAGGAATCAAATTTGTCCACAACTCATGGGCAGCTAGTTGCTGCCACCTTGCTTCTATAGTTCAGATTGTCTTATGGTCATGTGCAATAGGTCACCCAACAATAGTCATCAATGCATTTCATGCCTATGTATTCTGAAGTTGTAACACATGTAAGATATGTGTGTCTAACAAATCACTTAATGTATGTTGACCCTTAGAACTCACATTTGCTATTGCAGGACACATACCTGCACAATACTAATGTCATCATATGTATATGACGTTGTGTACAGTACTTTCCCAAGCCAATGTGGGCATGGGCAAAGACTTGAATCTGCAGAATGCAGTCTCATCATCAAGTGGCATTGACATAAATGCAATATATATGAAACACCTATCACATGCTGCAAATATATTCAAAGATGTATATACAGGTACTGCATGCCATAGTAATGCATATGTTCTACTTAAAACAGTGCATGGAACACTTATCCATTTGTGTGGTAAACTGAGCATGCTGTGACAAAAGGGTGGTGTCATCTGTATCCACAGTTAAGTGTTCCTGGTAAAAAGGTAATGCAGATCAACTTAGTGCTGTATTCACTACAAACAAAACAGTGCTGTACTTCTCAGGATAGATGGGCATGGCAGCAACAGATGTATGCAGTGTAAGTTCTTGTTCTTGCAGTTGGTGCAGAGCGCTTAGGCTGTGAGCTGTAGTTCATGCAGTACAGGTTTAGTACTAAGTTTTAATAGCTAAGAATAGGAAGGTAAAGAGAAAGCAAGGCACTCACCTGGGTGGGAGGTCGGATGTTACAGAACTCTGTGACTTGTTTGAGGAGTATGTTAATGCACATATGCTGATAGATATTTATATACAGCAATGGATACAATATTATCTGTCATCTGAAACTGTGCATGTAATGGTCAGCATAGAGGTGCAGTGAATAGCACTGCTGCCTCATTTTCAAATGGTTACCCAGTTTGATTCTTGGCTGGGGTACCTTATGTGTGGAGTCTGCATGTCCTCTCTGTGTTCCCGTGGAATCATCTGATAAGACCTAAAAATAAATGCTTACCTGAAGATGACAAAATATGCAATTAATTGTGAGGTAACAAGAACTGTTATTTACACTGTTTGGGTAGTGGCACTGCAGGGAAGACTTGCCCTCTGCAGCTATGGTGCTTTAACAGCAACTTTAAAATAATAGGAACTGATGGCTGCATAAGTAACAAAAGAAAAAAAAAACACTGTTATAAGGGACCTTGGCAAACTTAACCACAAGTACCCTAGCTTGGATCAAAGCGTGTTTATAACAGCTAAAGAGCATTTGCAATTGATCATTTAATTCTAATACAGAGTGCCAGTACAATCTATAGAAATGGTAGTGTCACAATATGCAGTACTTAGTCAACATGCTACAGAGTACAATGCAGTTTTTGTACTCGACTAATGAAAAAGAAAACAGTAAGTAAATAAAAACTAAAAAGAATGTAGAGTAGCTACATAGTTTAAGCTATACAGGTTAAAAAGCATGTCAGTGTTTTCAGTATAACACATGGTGCAGAAGGGTTGATTGTTTTTTTGCTTTAACAACACTGTCAGACCAACTCATTCAGTAGGAGCTGGCATGCAGTTTAGTAACTTGTTAAAAAGGTTCATAACACAGTATTTACCTAAATTGTCCAACAAGTTAACACTTCAGGTTAAATTTTATATATATATATATATATATATATATATATATATATATATATATATGTATATATGTAGCTATCTATCTCTATATATGTATAGTATAGATATAAAGATACAGACCCCGCCGCCCCACACACACACACACACTACATACAGACAATCCATTCACTAAAACTGCAAGAAAGACCCAGCTAAACTAAAGTATTCACTGTGTAGTACCTTAAACCTCCTGTAGTGGAAAGCCCATGGGATATATTCAAATGACTCCATAAGTGCACAAAAGTGCTTTAGCTATATGACTTCTGAATGCCCATGATTTTTTACTTTTTAAGTATTTATAGGTGCATTTAGGCCAATAAAGCTAACCCTGTTTTAACTGCTCACATGCAGTGTTTCCGAATTTTGTGACCTCATAATTATTGCAGGCATGGAATGTTTGACTATGCTTTAGAAACCCAGAGCTTAAAATCAAGCCTGCTGTCCATAAACATTTTGTAAAAGCCCTAATTTTTATGGACATTGGGCTTAGTTTTAAGGTCTGTGTTTCTAAAGTGTAGCCAAACAATTCACTTATACTGTACATATGCGGTCAGAAAAAAGCAGAAACATGGCAAGTCTACAGCTAGTGAGGTTTGGCTTTATAGGCATGAATATACCCTGAAAGGCTTAAAAAGTAAAAAGTAATAGTCATTCAGAAGCCATGTAGTAGAAACAATGATATGACCTTAAGATGTCATCTGAATATATTCCATGGGCCTCCACTACAGGAAGTTTAAGGTAAGCCCTAGCATGGCTGGTTCTTGCTGTTTATATACAGAGAGAGAGAATATATAAAGACAGATAAATAGATAGATATAAAGTTGTAAGAAATTAATAGAAGAAATTTTGGGTGATAAGAAATGCAAATACTGGATTTTGTCAAGTAAAGCTTCTAAAAGACCAATAGTTCACAAAGTTTATCTTCAAACCCATGGACCTATGAATCTAATACTGAAACTTGTATTTCAGTATCAGTATTTTGCAGAGTGGAATGGCAGAGGCATGCAAAAAGAAGAAACCTAAAATAATTTAATAGCTAATTAGTACCAGTAGACATGCAGAAACAATAACCAATTAGATTATTCATGAGATAAGGAGGAATCATTAACATATAGCATTTTATTCTGCAAAATGATCGTAGTGCATGGTGCACTGTGATTACGTTCCAAAACTGAAAAAAAAACCCTGCAAAACCTTTCTCTAGCATGAGATCTGACCATAATACTGCTTTCAGAGGTTTGCAACAGCCTTTACACACCCTCTAAACTGTTGTTATGGTTGGGTCTCATGAAAGGGATGTTTTGTCACTCTCATATGTCTGTAAATATCTTGCCTCATATTTTTGTTCTGGGAACTTTACAGATTTCAATCTATAAATAACTTATTTAACTAAATAAAACTGTCCCTGATTTTTTTATAGGTTCATAGGTTCATAGGTTCATACTAGGCTATCTGCCCTAGGGCATTTATAAGCCTAGCCCAGAGTTTTGTGACTTTCGCCACCCCTTTAGTTTGAAGGATACTATGCCCTTTATTTAGCTGTGCCTCTGTCAAGCAGTGACACTGAGGTAATCCCTGGTGTATACCTGCGATCTCCCATCCATTGGTCAAGATTTCTCTTGAACAAAGCCAGCGAGGTGCTCTGCCTCACATGTACCGGGATTTTGTTCCACAGCATAGGGAGTCTCTGGGTAATGAATCTGTCCCTCCAGCATGTCCTATTTATGACCGTGTCACGGTTCAAGTCTCGTGCTCTTGTAGATTGGATGGATTTAGATTTTTTGAGGTGAAGCATGTTCATTAATTCCGGGTTGGACATGGCCTTGTATGTCAGGCACAGGTCACCTCTGAGCAGGCGGTAAGCGACTGAGTAGAGCTGGAGCTCCTTCAGTCGGGCAGCATAGGACATATTTTTGAGACCCTTTATCCTTTTGGTGAGGAACTTTTACATTCCAAATGGGGCGTTGTACTCAATCATCGGTCTGATGACCTCCCTTGACCTAGATGTGAATCCCTTCATGATCAGGTGGGCAATGTAGAAGGTCTTCCTAACTACTTTGGCAACGTGGGTGTCAAATGAAAGGTTACTGTCAACCTGGAACCCCAGATCCCTGATAACCTCTTCTGTGCTTAGTGGATTGCCACCTATATGGTAGCTTGGGGTAACCTTGTTTTTCCCGAAGGGTATGACTATGCATTTTTTAGCGTTTAACTTTAGGCCATGGCTTTGGCACCAGTTATCCTTTTCTATGAGACCCTTCTGAAGGATATCTGTGTCTGATGTGTTTTCAACTATGGCGCTCAGTTTGCAGTCATCTGCAAACTTTGTCAGCCATAATCCTCCTGTGCTTGCCTGTACTTCAGAAAAGTAGACGCCGAACAAGAGTGGGCCCAGGACCGAGCCCTGTGGGACACCGCTTGTGACAGGCTTGGAATCAGACATTGCGCCAGCAACTCTGACCCTGTGGGTTCTGTCACTTAGCCAGTTTGCAACCCATCTTGTGACGTATGGGTTTACATTTAAGCTGGTGAGTTTTTCTATGATGCCCGAGTGGGGTATTGTGTCGAATGCCTTTGCCAGGTCAAGGTAGGCTGTGTGGACTGCCTTGCCCTCATCAATGGCCTTGGTGACTGTTTCGAAAAAGTCAACCAAGTTTATAAGGCATGATCTGCCCTTGACAAAGCCAAACTGGGTTTGATCCAATGTCTGCAGGTCCCCTATGTCTTTATTTATGAGCTCCATTATGATCCTCTCCATAGCGTTGCAGACCAGGCTTGCCAAGCTGATGGGACGGTAGTTTCCAGGGTCGGTGGAGGCACCGCCTTTATGTAGTGGGACCACAGTTGCCATACGCCACTCCTTGGATACGTATCCTGAGGTGAGGCTAAGATTAAACAGCTGCCCTAATTGCGGGTTTAATTCCTCAATGAGTTCGTGGAGCACACAACCGGGGACACCATCTGGTCCCATGGATGCTGTGTTTTTCACCTTGGAGAGAGCTGTTCTCACCTGAGCATTTGAGATGTTTGGGAGGCAACAATCCTCTGGTATAGATATTTCTCCTTTTGGGGGGGGGGGGATTTGCACTGAACCTGTCAGCCAGTATGTTGGCAATGTCTGTAGGTTCAGTGATCTTTACATCATTTTGAACTAGTTCTGAGCATATCTGGGAGTTTCCTCCCAGGTTTCTAACATAACTAAAAAAGGCCTTGTGATTGTATTTTGAGTCCTTGGCGATTTTTCTTTCAAAATCTGCCTCGGATGATTTTATGAGAGATCTTAGTTTTTTACTTATAATGATCAAGGGTGTCTTCCCTTTTAGGGATTTTGCTCTATCTTGTAGTAGCTTTCTCTTTTTGTTGTAGAGCTTGTTTATGGCTGGGGTCCACCAGACTGGACGCTTGCCTTTGGTACAAAGAGTCTTTGTTTTATTTGGAATTGCCTGATCCATGCAGTCCTGGAGGTGCTGGTAGAAGGCATTTGTATGTGATTCAGTGGCTTTAGTGATGGTTTCCGCTGGTTCGGGGGCCTTGAAAGAGACCACACCAGTCCTAAGAAGTGTGAAGTCGGCTTTAGAGAAGTTCTTCACTGTGGTCTTTTTTATCTGGGGTGGGGGCGGGATGTGGACTTCCAGTGAGATTAGTTTATGATCTGACCTCACCAATGAGGGGTATACCTCCGGTGTTGAACATTGTGACCCCATGTTCGTGATGATGAGATCTAGTATGTTTTCACCTCTTGTGGGCATGGTGACTAGTTGTTCCATGGCATTTGAGTTTATGAACTCTAGGAACCTTTGGGCTAGAGTGTTGGGGCTTGAGTAGTGATCCCAGTCTATATTCGGATAGTTGAAATCACCTAGTATGATGGTGTTTGGGGTTACATTTATCCCTTCCAGAGTTTTCAGGAAAGCTGTGTGAGGTTCCTGAGTTTGAGAGGGTGGCCTGTAACATGCTACAAATTGCAGAGCAATCTTGCCTACGGTTAATTGCACCTGGATGGTCTCTGATGCATCGTGCATTGCCACCAACCTGGAGGTGAGGGTGTCTTTGATGAATATGGACACCCCTCCTCCTTTCTTGGTGTTGTCCGGATTTTGGGGCCAGAACGCATGATATGAGGTAAAACCTGATAGTGCCGGGGTGCTCTCAGGAGCCTTGAACCAGGTTTCAGTCACAGCACAGACATCGATGTTCTCCATACTGAGAAGGGCTTCGAGTGCATGCATCTTCCTCATATATTTACTTTTGTCTTTATGGCAGCACTCATTAAGTACTTTACTGGATTTCAAAGCTGGTACTTTTTTTCTTATGTAACTGATAGTACATGTAGTAGATAAAACACCATGCACTGCAAAGAGTTATGATCAGGTCTCACCGATCATAGCAAATTATTATGCATTCTCAATGGCTTTGCTCTCAAGGAGAATTTCTTGACATCCATGGTGTTAACACATGATAACATGGTTACAATCAAAGACCCAATCATAACTCTCTGTATGAAAGTGTGACAATACATCTGGTTACAGGTAGGTTAAAAGACATGAGAATCAGCAGTAAATGGGACACTGACTGCTGTTAAGTGCATATGGTAATGAGTGTCATAACTATAAAACCTGATTTAAAGGGATATTTCATTACTGCACAGTTAAAGCTCCTATATATAGCACAAGCAGAAATATATACTTTGGATGTAGATCCTTAAGGAAAATAACAATAACCATATAGAACATATCTATCAAATATAGAACAAATCTCAGCATAGGCAGAAAAACTTAGAAGATACACAAATAAATACAAGGAAAAGTACAAACTAAGCAATTTATTGATGACCCCAAAAAGTTCTATAGAGAATTGGGAAACAAGGCAAAAGGAATTGAATGACCATTCAAAAAAGAAAAAAATAGACACATTTTGGAGAAATATCTGTGACAATCCTGTGGAACATAACAAAGATGATAAATGGATAAAAGTAGTAAAAGAAAGAATAAGACATTGAAAGGTACAGGATATGAAATGGGATGAGGCAACAGCCAGAGAGATTGAGAAAAAGTTAAGAAAACCCCCCAAATGGAACCCCCCTGGCCCAGATGCAGAATCTACCTAACTTCTGGCTAAAAGTATTAATATCTTTGCATGAAGATTTAACCATGAGTAAGAACTATTTATATGCACACCCCAAACAGACAACCGAGTTAACAACAGGAAAAACAATGTTCCTACTTAAGAGTGAACCTGCAAGTTATCCTAGAAATTATAGACCAATAGCTTGCCTTCCGATGACATATCAACTATACAACAGAATTGATGCAGACATAGTTTATAGTCATTTAGACGAAAATTCAGTCATGGCAATATACCAAAAGGGTAATAAAAGAAAGCCATATGGAACAAAGGATCATCTGTTGCTAAATAAAGTCATGATAGAGAACTGTAAAAAGGTGAAGAATCTAAGTATGGCATGGATTGATTAAAAAAAAGCATTTGATAGTATCCCACCTTCATAGATAAAAGAGTGCTTAAAAATGTGTAAGATACACTCTACAGTGATTGACTACATTACAATGACCATAAAACAGTGGCAGACAACTTTGCAGTTAAGCCATGATAAAGGACAAATTATTATTCCAGGGATAAAAAGAAGGGGGTATATTCCAGGGCGACTCCCTGTCACTGCTGCTATTCTGTTTTGCCCTTAACCCTTTAAGCTGTCAACTTAACAGATAAGGCCATGGCTATAGTTTAGCTCCTAGAAAACAACAAAGTGTTAAGACCTCTCATCTTCTGTTTGTCAATGATTTAAAACTGTCTAGCTCATCAGATGAGGAACTGAAAGCACAACTGCCAGTAGTCAAAACTTTTTCAGATGATATAAGAATGTCATTTGGTCTTGATAAATGTGCAAAAGCAACCTTTAAAGCAGGAAAACTACAGCACCAAGAAAACATCAGTTTGGGACAAGAATGTGATATAAAAGAACTTGTGTAAGAGGGGGTGTATAAATATTTGGGAAATGATGAGGCATCAGAAATAAAATATGAACAGATGCGAATAAAACTTAGTAAGGAATATTTTAGAAAACTTAAATTAATTCTGAAAACAGTGTTGATAGCTAGGAATAACGTAATTAGAGAGGGAAAGGCAACAGAATGGCAAGAGGCCAAGGATTAATTTGGATTGCAGGCTAAAGACTGGCTTCCCTATCAAGGATTGATAGTTGAGTATAGGCAAAGAAAAAGCAATAGAGGGATCCTAAGTGGAAGGCCAGCACTGGTAGAGTTTTATGAGGAATCTATTACAGAAGCTGCTGTTAAAAAATAGATAATTATTTACTCATGTAAAATATTGCATGATAACTATTGGAATCTATCAGAGGAGGTTAGAAACGATTGGGAAGAGAGACTGTATAAGCAATTCACAAAGAAACAATGGGAGGATATATGTATGGCTCCCATATAGGCAACACAGTCTAGAAGATTTAGGACCTTTGCTTGGAAATATTTTTATAGATATTTCTATAGCTTAAGCAGATTCCAAAAAAAAATTCCTCAAGTAGACTGCAAATGTTGGAGGTGTGATTGGGAAGAAAGAGACAATTGGGAACATATTTTTGGCAGTATAACAAGTTGTTAGACTTTAAAAAATCCCTGCAGACTATTCTGTCAGAAATGCTGGATGAACAAATCAGTGTGGCTAAGGAAATTACCTTTTTGAGCTGTGATACAGAATCAGAATTGCCTAGACATAGAGAGGCATTACTGAGTTTAATTCTGGTGTCTACTAAAAAACAGTAACTTGAAATGGACATCACAGCCTACACCTGCCATACTAGAAGCAGTGAATACAGTAACAGAGATAAAAGAACTGGAAGCGGGATCTTTAGATAAGGATAGGGGCAAATTACATAGGAACAAATGTGAATTGTGGGGATAATACATGTAGAATAATAACTTTGGAGGAGTAGTGAGGTTTAAGGGAAGACAGAAATTGAATGAGCTATATAAGGCTTGACTGACAATGACTGTATAGAATATTATATGTCATATATAATATTTTCAACTGAAAATATGTCAATATGGTTTGTTTTCATTTATATGAATGAATGATTCCATATGTCATAAATGATATTCAATAAAGATGTTTCTTGTTTAAAAAATTCCTTTAATTGGGGAAAAGAATGTCATTTAGAGTTAAACAACAGAGCAGTATAAATATTAGTAGGTCTCAAAGAAAGGAATGCATGTTAACTTGACCATTGTTGACCAATTGAAATGATTGCATCTTTCAGACCCCTTTATAAACTATGTTAAAGTTTGGTTTAGCAGAATTACAAAAAGCAGCTGTTGAAGTTGCTTGTTCACTTACATTAAATCTTACAACAACTACTGCACGGTGATTCTGCACTATTCTACAAAAGGGCCTCACAGAGACAGATGCTTGGTATCAAAGACAAGGCCTCAAGCTCAATGCCAAGAAGTGCATGGTCATCCCCTTTGGGAAAACTCAGTACCCATGAACTACCACATAGGCGGTAGCTTATTAAACACCAAAATTGTTATGAGAGACCTCGGGACACAGGTGAAGATTTAACCATGAGTAAGAACTATTTATATGCACACCCCAAACAGACAACCGAGTTAACAACAGGAAAAACAATGTTCCTACTTAAGAGTGAACCTGCAAGTTATCCTAGAAATTATAGACCAATAGCTTGCCTTCCGATGACATATCAACTATACAACAGAATTGATGCAGACATAGTTTATAGTCATTTAGACGAAAATTCAGTCATGGCAATATACCAAAAGGGTAATAAAAGAAAGCCATATGGAACAAAGGATCATCTGTTGCTAAATAAAGTCATAATAGAGAACTGTAAAAAGGTGAAGAATCTAAGTATGGCATGGATTGATTAAAAAAAAGCATTTGATAGTATCCCACCTTCATAGATAAAAGAGTGCTTAAAAATGTGTAAGATACACTCTACAGTGATTGACTACATTACAATGACCATAAAACAGTGGCAGACAACTTTGCAGTTAAGCCATGATAAAGGACAAATTATTATTCCAGGGATAAAAAGAAGGGGGTATATTCCAGGGCGACTCCCTGTCACTGCTGCTATTCTGTTTTGCCCTTAACCCTTTAAGCTGTCAACTTAACAGATAAGGCCATGGCTATAGTTTAGCTCCTAGAAAACAACAAAGTGTTAAGACCTCTCATCTTCTGTTTGTCAATGATTTAAAACTGTCTAGCTCATCAGATGAGGAACTGAAAGCACAACTGCAAGTAGTCAAAACTTTTTCAGATGATATAAGAATGTCATTTGGTCTTGATAAATGTGCAAAAGCAACCTTTAAAGCAGGAAAACTACAGCACCAAGAAAACATCAGTTTGGGACAAGAATGTGATATAAAAGAACTTGTGTAAGAGGGGGTGTATAAATATTTGGGAAATGATGAGGCATCAGAAATAAAATATGAACAGATGCGAATAAAACTTAGTAAGGAATATTTTAGAAAACTTAAATTAATTCTGAAAACAGTGTTGATAGCTAGGAATAACGTAATTAGAGAGGAAAGGCAACAGAATGGCAAGAGGCCAAGGATTAATTTGGATTGCAGGCTAAAGACTGGCTTCCCTATCAAGGATTGATAGTTGAGTATAGGCAAAGAAAAGCAATAGAGGGATCCTAAGTGGAAGGCCAGCACTGGTAGAGTTTTATGAGGAATCTATTACAGAAGCTGCTGTTAAAAAATAGATAATTATTTACTCATGTAAAATATTGCATGATAACTATTGGAATCTATCAGAGGAGGTTAGAAACGATTGGGAAGAGAGACTGTATAAGCAATTCACAAAGAAACAATGGGAGGATATATGTATGGCTCCCATATAGGCAACACAGTCTAGAAGATTTAGGACCTTTGCTTGGAAATATTTTTATAGATATTTCTATAGCTTAAGCAGATTCCAAAAAAAATTCCTCAAGTAGACTGCAAATGTTGGAGGTGTGATTGGGAAGAAAGAGACAATTGGGAACATATTTTTGGCAGTATAACAAGTTGTTAGACTTTAAAAATCCCTGCAGACTATTCTGTCAGAAATGCTGGATGAACAAATCAGTGTGGCTAAGGAAATTACCTTTTTGAGCTGTGATACAGAATCAGAATTGCCTAGACATAGAGAGGCATTACTGAGTTTAATTCTGGTGTCTACTAAAAAACAATAACTTGAAATGGACATCACAGCCTACACCTGCCATACTAGAAGCAGTGAATACAGTAACAGAGATAAAAGAACTGGAAGCGGGATCTTTAGATAAGGATAGGGGCAAATTACATAGGAACAAATGTGAATTGTGGGGATAATACATGTAGAATAATAACTTTGGAGGAGTAGTGAGGTTTAAGGGAAGACAGAAATTGAATGAGCTATATAAGGTTTGACTGACAATGACTGTATAGAATATTATATGTCATATATAATATTTTCAACTGAAAATATGTCAATATGGTTTGTTTTCATTTATATGAATGAATGATTCCATATGTCATAAATGATATTCAATAAAGATGTTTCTTGTTTAAAAAACTCCTTTAATTGGGGAAAAGAATGTCATTTAGAGTTAAACAACAGAGCAGTATAAATATTAGTAGGTCTCAAAGAAAGGAATGCATGTTAACTTGACCATTGTTGACCAATTGAAATGATTGCATCTTTCAGACCCCTTTATAAACTATGTTAAAGTTTGGTTTAGCAGAATTACAAAAAGCAGCTGTTGAAGTTGCTTGTTCACTTACATTAAATCTTACAACAACTACTGCACGGTGATGCCAAGTCTCATTTCACACTTGATGTGAACATTGATAAGGCAGCCTTTGAAGCATTTTGAAGCAGGTCACAGGAGACTGAGAGTTAGGTAGATTGAGGTTTCCAGCTCTCAGTTTACTGTACGTGGGAGTACACATTAAAAGAATAAGGACTGACACAACTGTTGCTGTTTCATTTTCACAGAGATTCCTGCCTTCTGATATTCTGTTCTGTAGATGTAGATTCACAAACCATGACAATCTGCCTTTTGTGCATCTCTCTGACTGAATGTAACTGGAGTATGTAATATTGTCATTAGTACAGTTCACAGCATATATTAGAACTAATTGTAGTAGCTGTCTGCAAAAAAGGTGGAAAACATCAGGACTCTAAAGATGCATAAGGAAAATTAGAATCAGGGTATTACATCCACATTAACATTTATCCAAAGACCTTTTTTCTTTTCTTCTCCTCATTCTCTCTCTCTCTCTCTCTCTCATTTTTTCATTGCTTTATGTGAAGGGTGACAGCTCCAGTACTGCTTGCTTAACAGATAATGACTCACTGAAGTTACTATAATGAGGAAACTGATGCTCTTCCACAACCTGTAGTGCTACACTTTGATTAATGCTGCTGAAGGGAGCAGGGCACTCCGTGTTGATTAACAAGTGAGAAAGTCAGTGAAAACCACAAAAAGAAGGAAAAAAAAAACTTTTTCAAGCCACGAGGTGCAGAGTTGAAGGTGAAAGCAGATTGAGCTGGTTGAGTGAAACAGAGCTCAGACAAACAAAATGGGCCAGAAACAAACTTAAGGTAACCAAAACTTGCATGAAAGATTTATTTGTAAAGAAAGTGAAATGGAGCATTCACAATGTACAAAATGCATTATTAATTACATGCGTAGCACAAAACGTATTACTAATCAAACAAAAGGCACAAAATGTGTTATTAATTAGACAAAATGTTTGAAACTACGGTATTTGATAAAACTAGCAGAGATATTCATACGGGGTTCAAAACTACGTTTGATTTGCACAACAAGCATGTTTAAAGTAAAGTGAGTGCAAGAAATGTATAATGAGCATATGGGATTAAATGGGCATAATGAGTACAATAAAAGGGCAAAATAAGCTTAAAGAGCAAGGCAACTGCATGTTTTTTAGTGAAAGACAGTGGTTGGGCACAAACTACTATTTCTTTTTGACAGGCATTCAAAGCATAACTAGGGTTGTTCAAATGTGCAGAGTGTGCTTTATTATGGTGCAACTATTTAAAAGAGTTTGCTATGTGCAAAGTACAGATGTGAAGTTGTTCAATCTCGCTGTTTGTTCTTTACTGATCCATTGGCTCTGAGTCGGCCGCTTTCCAAGCTCAAGATCTTTGAGTAGCTCGTGGCACAGTCCCTATCCCATGATGCTCTCCTACCAACCCCAGATCTAGTTTGCCACTGCAACAGATTGCACGATCTTTGGAGGAAGCTCGGGCCAGTAACCTTTTTTTATTCTTAAAAGAATTTAAAATTACTTATTTAGACTACCAGGGATCTGATATTTGTGAGACTTCTCATATTTCTTGTAATTGTTGTTCAGTGAATTAACTTGATATTATATTTTTGTCTTTCTAATTCGGAGTGGTTGCTCATAGGCCTTTAGCCTTTCTTGAGTTGCATTTACTTGACAGGGCTCTGTCAAATTTAATTTCCTATCCCCTTATTTTTCATAGAATTGTTGTATTTGAATGCTTTTTGTGTCACATTATTCTCGTAGTCATTGCAGTTCAGGGATCTGAACTTTCTAAGGAGTTATGTAGTTTTTCGACTTTATTGATATTGTTATCAGGGATCTGATATTTGTGTGTATTTTCCTTATATAATGTCTGAGAAACAAAAATCTGGATTTAAAAGGTGTGACTGTGGACAGAAGATGTCCATCACTGATAACCATGTTTCTTGTGTGTACTGCTTGGGTCCACTACATTTGAAAGAAGATTGCTCTATCTGCCATTCCTTCAGTGGCAGGGTTTTATTAGAGAGGTGAGGAAATTGGTGGATAGAGGGCTGTTGAAGCCAGATTTTCAAGAAGCATTAGATAAGACTGACCAGACCTCAAAGTCCTCGAAGGGGTTGAAGTCTTCTAAAGTGTCATCAGAGCACAAGTCTTCTGTTCCGAGCACCTCTGGGAAGACTCAGTCACCGGCTCCGCAGCCTTCGGAGCCATGTACCGAAATCTTACCCCGGAGCCAAATCATTGTGTTGGAGCCAGTGTCGGAAGTTTTAAAGTCCCCGATCCTTAAGTTGGTGGCTTTTTCGGCTCCTTCGACCCATTCTTCCGGTAACCTTTCCAACATCAATGTGGACCGCATGTTTTCAGCTTCAACCCATTTGGCTTCAACGCCTACGATCCCCCCACCACAATTTCTACTCCTCCTCCGAGGCCAGTTGAGCCTTTGAAGCTGGAAAGAGAGGATCTGATAGTGGTGGAACCCTCGGAGCTGAGGCCTGTTCCAGTGCCCTCGACCCCGTCGACCTTGACTTCTTCGGTTCCGATCAAAGAGTCTCAGAGCCGACACTCTCTTGCTGGTTCCAGGGGAGAGAGTCGAACTGACACTTTGGTTCTGACCCTCCCTCTCGGGGCTTTGGTGCAGATGAGCTCAGTTCCGTTCTCTGGTGCGGAGCCCATTGTCTCAGCCCCTGGGAAATTGCCGTCTTCTTTGGAACCGGCAGACTCCTTGGGTCGGGAAACCGGTGCCTTCAATGCCATGAGGAGGGCCATGTCTGCTAAGACACTTACCTCTTTGGATCTTTCCTCTTCCTCACCTAAATGGCCACATTCTGTCCCTACATCACAGGTCCCCACCAAGCGTCGAGACCCAGAGCCTCAGGTAACCCCCATTGGGTGACCCCTGCTTGACTGAGACTTAAGTCCCCAGAAAAAGACTGTGCAAGAGGAGGCATTTAGATTCCCCTCAGGAATCCTTAACATCAGACACCAACTTAGAGGAGTCAGAAGGGTCCCCACGGTCCTCCTCTGAGGATGTCTCATTTGCAGACATCCTGGAAATATTAAGGCAGCGGGGTGACTGGCAGTCCCTTACCCCTACTGAGGATGAGTCGGTGCTCCTGAAGGCCTTTGGGTCTCAACCTTCCACCTCCTGGGTTACTCTGCCCTTTAACGAATTAATGGACTTGGTCGCTCGAAGGGCATGGGAGTCTCCTGATTCCATGGAACCTGTCCCTCGGAGGCCCAACAAATTTATCACCTCCCCTCAAGACAGGTCTTTTCTTATGAAGGGAGTCCCCATTGATGCCATGATGGTGGTGGCGGCCACAAGAAAGAGATGTCAGAAACCTCTTCTTCTGTTCATCCTCCTAATAAAGACTTTAGGACTATGGACAGATACGGGAAACGCATCTTTAGTTCTGCAACATTTGCAATGAGATCGCTCAACTATTTGACCCACTTTACCCGTCTTCAAAGAGATCTCCTCAAAGAGCTTGGAGATACTCTACAGGGCAAAACAGATGATGCTCTTTCTGAGAAAGTAACGGCACAGCTTAACACCCTTAATTCTATTGTGAACTCGTCCATGCGGCTCGTTTCTTATGCAGCCGATGGATCGAGCTGGGCAGCAGGTTCAGTGATAGCTCTGCAGAGACCATCCCAGATGCACTTATGCTCGATTGTGGAAGCCTTCAAGTCTTCCTTTGTTAATACCCCATTTGATGGCTCTTCCTTGTTTAAGCCTAAAGTCAAGGAGACATTCACTAGGTGTGAGCAGGAAGGAAAGACTCTATCCGCCGTAGGAGTCTGTTTTTCCACCCCCACTAGACCATACCTCTAAGGGCAGAAAGGTGGAAAAATGTGGTTCAGAAAGTCCCAAGGAGCTTTCTAGAACACACATAGTGAACACCCCTCCAGGGACAGAGGAGGGGGGGTATAATGGAAGACACCACCCAGGCGGCAGACGGGTTCCGCAGAACCAGGGTGGCAGGGAGCAATTCCTTAGCAAGCCCTATCAGCATTCCTGAGAGGAGGCCTGGCTGTCCTGCTCTAGAGGCAGTCGGGGGTCGCTTAGCTTTATACCCAGATGCCTGACTAGGAATTACATCAGATTCTTGGGTAAAAGGCATAATTACCAGAGGTTACATCATTCCTTTTTCAGAATCCCCTTCCATTCGTACAGGAATCCCAGATGTTCCTCCCAGTCTGTGGAATCTAGCAACCATAGAAATTCAAAGGCTGCTAGAAAAAAGAAGTCATCCAGCCAGTCCCGGTGGACCAGATAGGATCCAGAACTTACTCCAGGTTCTTTTTAGTTCCAAAGAAAACAGGGGACTGGAGGCCCATCTTAGACCTCAGTAAACTAAACACCTTTGTCAAAAAGGAAAAGTTCCGGATGGTCACGCTTCAACCGATACTTCTATTTCTCAAAACAGGCAATTGGATGTGCTCTATAGATCTCAAAGATGCGTACTACCACATCAAAATGGCCAGGCCATCCAGAGATCACTTGCGTTTCTGGCGGGGGTGCAGTCACTACCAATTCCGAGCTCTGCCCTTTGGTCTCACCACAGCCCCCAAAGTGTTCACCAAATGTATGGCAGTGGTCAGGGAGAAGTAAGCAGTGAAAAAGGATGTTGTGCCAGACAGGAATGGAGTAGTAGAAAAGTTTGCCCAGATTGGCTCAGATTGAAGGCACAGGAGTTCTATTAGCGTAATGCTAGAGCAGAGTAAGTAACATATATCTGCAGTATGACTGCTTGCAGAGGGAGAGTACAGGTGATGGGACTGGGAAAAAAAGGTAAAGAGAGGACACAAAAAGGACAGTGAAAAGAAGAAAAAAAAGAAAGAGGTATATAAACAGGTTAGGGCTGCCGGCGTCTTTGGGTTTTATTCTTTTCCACTTGCTAGTATCAGCATAAGCGACTAGCACATTTCTTAAAGATCAATAATTACAGTGACTGTTTCATGGTGAAACACTAGCCCAGGTTGTACAATGGTAAAAACTTTGTAGATACAAAGGTTCACTTTTTATTGGTTTGGTTTATTGGTGACAGCTTAGAATTGGTGCTTATATTCTGATCCTGGTGAGAGTAGGAGCAGAGTGCATTGATTCCTGAATCTTTCTGGTTGGAGAGTGAGTGTCTGTGCTTGACATACCTGATTGGTCTGGTTGCTGTTCGAGGCATCTACCAGAAAAAGGCTACAAGCCTGTAGACCCTTGCATCATCTGGGATAAGACTGTGGATCACCAAACAGGTTGTGGCCTGCTTCTCTTCTTGGGATTGGTGCTAAAACTAGCTAGTTTTAACTAGAACTAGCCAATTTTTTAGTTTCAGCACTCAAAACAGTTTCCTTGTGCTCAACACTTTGTCAGAACTCGTTGTAAGCACTAAATAAATACAAATTGCTACAGCACTTGACTTTCCTCACTTGTCAAGAGGAAAACGGTTCTTACTACTTAAATAAATAAGCACCTATCCAGGCATGTCCATGGATCCACTTCCAGTGTTTTCTCCTGTCCTCCTCATGAATCTGGGCATCTTGGGGCAATGTAGCAATTGCCTCTTGTACACTGACAACCCTCTCCTCCTACCACCCAACACTACAACATGTGAGAGATGCACTTATATAGCCAAACTGGAAGCCAAGCTCTCTCCAGCCAAGACTGGACTAGACAGTCAAGAGGAAAAGGTTAACACCTGCACCACACCACACTCAACACATAGCCCTTCAAAACATACACTACCAAAACCCACACATAGAAACACAAAGCACACATCCACATTCATGGAGGCTCTCAATAAAAATCTGCCCAAGTAACAGAGACCTCCCAAGCTGAAACGCAGACAACCACCACCCCCAACACTACCCAAATGACACATAGCCCACAAAATCAATGTGCCACTCAACCTCAGCCCATAAGGCAAAACAATGTACCCAACACACTAGTCATAGGTGACTCTATAGTCAGGCACACTGATGTCTCACTCACCAGGCTAAACAAGGAGAAAGTTACTGTCAGCTGCCTGTCAGGTGCCAGAATCCCGCCACATAATGCATACACTCAGATCACTCCACAACAAGTGCAACTACAACTCTGCCATTGTCCGTGTTGGTGTGAATTACCTGAGATGTAACTCCCTGGACTACATGAAAAGAGATATTGAGGAGCTCTCGGATATTGTAGCCCTGGCAGGTATAACCCTAGCCCTGGGTAGCATCCTGCCATTGCCCAGAATAATACCACAGTACAAGGATAAAATGATTGACTTCAACAATTGGCTAAGTGTCTGGTGTCATTCTAAGGGTATTCAGTATCTGTCTGCCTGGGATGACATGATCAACAGACCACGATGCTTTGCCAGAGATGGCCTGCTCCTTTTGCTCCTGGGATTCTGGATACTGCCTAAGGCTCTTGCCACCCCTATAGTGCCTTTTTTATGCAAGGTTCAAATGCCAAATTCACCATCATAACAGGTACAATCAAACAAACTCTGAGGATAATGCTACTCAATGCTAGAAGTCTAAACCTCAAAATGCACTCACTCAAGACACTCCTTAAAATGGAGAACATCGACATCTGTGCAGTGACAGAGACCTGGTTCTAGGCTCCAGAGAGCACCCCTGCATTACCAGGCAATAATTCATACCACACCTTTCGGCCACCTAACCTGGACTGAAACACTAAAGGCGGAGGCATGTCCATATTCATTAAGGATATCCACACCTGGCTAGTTGCTCAACATAATGCATTTGAAATTATCC
Organism: Protopterus annectens; assembly: GCF_019279795.1. Lineage (NCBI taxonomy): Eukaryota > Metazoa > Chordata > Ceratodontiformes > Protopteridae > Protopterus > Protopterus annectens. The sequence continues at coordinate 228,672,116 of NC_056732.1, read as the reverse complement.
ACATGCAACTATCACTGGGCAAGACTGCAATCCAGGTTGTAGCTTGTTAGAGATCTCCACCATGCCCCAGGATTCCCACTCTTCTTTTCTTAAGATACTGGAAAATATTAAGGTACAACCCAATACCTTAATTATGGGTGATTTCATCTACCCATCATCAACTGGGAAAACTACTCATGTGCCAACTTATTCGCTGAACATTTTCTGAAATTCATAAATTCCAATGCCTTGGATCAGCTTGTCCACACCCCCACCAGGGGCAGAAATATCCTGCACCTGGTCATTACCAATATGGGTAACCAGTGTTCCATGCCAGAGGTCAATTCCTTGCTGGTCAGATCCGTCCACAAGCTAATCACCCTAGACATCCATATCCCACCCCCACCAACCAAAACTACTCCAAAGTCAACTTCATGCTTCTTAAGACATAAGTGGCAAACTTCACAACACCCATGCAGATGGAAAATAGAGGTATGACTGCTGAATCTTACTCAAATGCACTGTATAAGCACATACACAAGTGCATGGATTGTGCCATCCTCAACAGAACCAAGATGCTATCCTCCAAAAAAAGGAAGCTGATCTCATGGTCCCCTGCCATAAACAAACTCTACAACAGAAGGAAGAAGCTGTTGCAAAAAAGAGTAAAATCCCAAGATTGGAGGAACTCCCTGGTCAGTTTCAGCAAGCAGCTGAGATCCCTCATAATACCCTCCAAAACCAGTTATGAAAATAAAATCACCACTGATTCCAAAGACAACCACAAAGCATTCTACAGCTATGTCAAGAATCTCAATGGCAACACTCAGATCTGCTGTGAGCTACAGCACAATGGCAGTAAATGTACAGAAGCAACTGATATTCCAACATCCTGGCAGATAGGTTCAGTGCTAACTTTACCCCCCTCTCACCCTACAAAGGGCCCATCTTAATACCAGAAGAATGCAAAGCCCCTGTAGTCACTGATGAAAAAGTAAAGACTGCACTCTCGAAAGCCAAGAACACAGCATCCATGGGACCAGAAAACATCCCAGGCTGCATACTGCATGAACTACAGCACGAACTGGCACCCCCACCTAAGTACCATGTTCAATCATAGCCTCACCTCAGACTATGTGCCTACTGAATGGCGCACAGCAACAGTTACCCCACTGCATAAAGGGGGTGCCACCATGGACCCTGGAAACTACCACCCCATTAGTCTGATGAGCCTGGTCTGCAAGGCCATGGAACGAATCATCTTGGAGCTTATAAACAAACACATAGGTAACCTCCAAACCCTGGACCTCACTCAGTTTGGGTTTGTAAATGGTAGATCATGTCTACTAAACTTGATTAAATTCTTTGAAGCAGTAACCAGAGCTGTAGATGAGGGCAGGGTAGTGCACACAACCTATCTTGACCTCGCCAAGGCTTTCAATACCATCCCCCACTCTGGAATTATAGATAAACTCATGAAACTCGGCATAAATCCCTATGTTGCAAGATGGGTGGCCAACTGGCTCACTGACATAACACACGCAGTAAAAGTAGCCGACTCCGAGTCCGACTTCAGACCAGTGACGAGTGGAGTAACACAGGGTTCGGTCCTGGGTACTCTTCTGCTCGGCATCTACTTCTCTGAAGTGCAGACCAACACAGAAGGTCTTTGACTAACAAAGTTCGCAGATGACTGCAAACTGGGAGCCATAATAGAATCACCTAATGATGTGGATATTCTACAAAAGGGCCTCACAGAGATAGATGCTTGGTATCAAAGACAAGGCCTCAAGCTCAATGCCAAGAAGTGCATGGTCATCCCCTTTGGGAAAACTCAGTACCCATGAACTACCACATAGGCGGTAGCTTATTAAACACCAAAATTGTTATGAGAGACCTCGGGACACAGGTGGACAGTAGTCTCTCCTTTGATAACCACATCGCCACAGTAGTCAGGAACCCCTTCTACATGGCACACCTCATCACAAAAGGGTTCTCCTCTAGAAAAAAGGAGGTCATTGTTCCTCTTTACTCATCCCTCATCAGACCCATTATAGAGTACAATGCCCCGTTTGGCATGTATCTCACAAAACTGGGCCAATTGGAAAGAGCACATAAATACCTCACTAATAGGATTACCAGCCTCAAACACATGCCATATGCAGACCGTCTCAAAAAAACTCAAGCTCTACTCCATCGCATATCGCCTACTCAGAGGTGATCTCTGTCTAACATACAAAGCTATGTCAAACCCAGAGCTTTTGGACATGCTACACCTAAAGAAATCCCAATCGCTCCATACCACACGCTCCAGGGACCTAATCCTTGTCACCACAATAAACAGAACATGCTGGAGGGATAGATTCCTGTCCCAGAGACTTCCCATACCCTGGAACAAACTACTCATTCATTTCAAGCAACGCTCCTCATTGGCTGTCCTTAAGAAAAATCTTGAAGACTGGATGGGAAATAGAAAATTCACCCCAGGGATCACGTCTGTGGCACTGCTCGACAGGGACACAGGAAAATAATTCTCTTTGGTGGCGAAAGCCAGGGAACCAATTTGACTAGGCTTATATAGGCCCCAGGGCTGATAGCCTAGTACCTATCTATGAACCTATTTCAAAGAGTCTGTTGTACTACTGGGCATAATTACATGTTCAGGCATAAAGTTCTGGCATATATTTGTGTGTATGTTCATACATAATTTTAAGCAGCTTCACTACTGTTGGTTGATATGACAGAGGCATTTCTCAGACTCAGTCTAATTGTGTTTGATGATAATATAGCAGAGAATTGGAGAGTATTTGAGCAGGAATACATTGTTTTCATACAAGCAGTTTTTTCTGACAAAGATGCACATACAAGGGCATTCATTTCGCTTACAGTGAGATACTATAATGTACACAAACCAGTGGCGGATCCAGGAATTTGCAAAGGAGGGGGCGCAGTATGGTTGGTTGACTACCGGGATGGAAGTGGGAAAGTTGGATATTCGGTGTAGTGGTTGTGAAAAGATTACTTTAAGAAGCTATGGCAGCATGTTAATACTTAGAAGATAGGAACAAAAAATATATTAATGTCAAAATATTTCTGTCCATGATATATGCTAAATAAAACAAGTCTTAAAATGGAGTACTTTTGTAAATTCAAGATCATAAAACCAGCCAGATGTAATGGCATACAAGAAAAAAGCCCTGGCTACAGCCCAGGCAATTCACTTCAGTTAGCAGCATAGGTGCTTTTTGCAACTAATGCATGGAAGGGGTGACGATTTAGCCAGCTTACCTCTCTACAGGGTGATACATATAGTGTATGGCCATGGTGCACAGCCCCACATTACATTCCTTGGTGATAACTGTGGACCACATGGGAGAATTGGCTTCAAAGGGGGGCAGCCCTGAGGCATTACATCACCATTTGAAGCAAGTGGCATATCCTTGGCAATGCCCATTGCAAGCCAAACAGTGATCAAGTTGCCAGGCAAGAGCTGTGGTCAGAGAATCAAAAAATAAAACCATTTGCCAGTGCATGGATGACATGCCTGCTCCTGGTCCACTCACACCTCATCTCCAAGGAATGAATGAGCCTTAGGGCTTTCAGCAAGGGGAAATGAATGCAGTGCTTGGATGACATGCCTGCTCCTGGTCCACTCAAACCTCACCTCCAAGGAATGAATGAGCCTTAGGGCTTTCAGCAAGGGGAAATGAATGCAGTGCATGGATGACATGCCTGCTCCTGGTCCACTCACACCTCACCTCCAAGGAATGAATGAGCCTTAGGGCTTTCAGCAAGGGGAAATGAATGCAGTGCATGGATGACATGCCTGCTCCTGGTCTACTCACACCTCACCTCCAAGGAATGAATGAGCCTTAGGACTTTCAGCAAGGGGAAATGAATGCAGTGCATGGATGACATGCCTGCTCCTGGTCCACTCACACCTCACCTCCAAGGAATGAATGAGCCTTAGGGCGTTCAGCAAGGGGAAATGAATGCAGTGCATGGATGACATGCCTGCTCCTGGTCCACTCACACCTCACCTCCAAGGAATGAATGAGCCTTAGGGCTTTCAGCAAGGGGAAATGAATGCAGTGCATGGATGACATGCCTACTCCTGGTCCACTCACACCTCACCTCCAAGGAATGAACGAGCCTTAGGGCTTTCAGCAAGGGGAAATGAATGCAGTGCATGGATGACATGCCTGCTCCTGGTCCACTCATACCTCACCTCCAAGGAATGAATGAGCCTTAGGGCTTTCAGCAAGGGGAAATGAATGCAGTGCATGGATGACATGCCTGCTCCTGGTCCACTCATACCTCACCTCCAAGGAATGAACGAGCCTTAGGGCTTTCAGCAAGGGGAAATGAATGCAGTGCATGGATGACATGCCTGCTCCTGGTCCACTCACACCTCACCTCCAAGGAATGAACGAGCCTTAGGGCTTTCAGCAAGTGGATATGAATGCAGTGCATGGATGGCATGCCTGCTCCTGGTCCACTCACACCTCACCTCCAAGGAATGAATGAGCCTTAGGGATTTCAGCAAGTGGAAATGAATGCAGTGCATGGATGACATGCCTGCTCCTGGTCCACTCACACCTCACCTCCAAGGAATGAACGAGCCTTAGGGCTTTCAGCAAGGGGAAATGAATGCAGTGCATGGATGACATGCCTGCTCCTGGTCCACTCACACCTCACCTCCAAGGAATGAACGAGCCTTAGGGCTTTCAGCAAGGGGAAATGAATGCAGTGCATGGATGACATGCCTGCTCCAGGTCCACTCACACCTCACCTCCAAGGAATGAATGAGCCTTAGGGCTTTCAGCAAGGGTTAATGAATGCAGTGCATGGATGACATGCCTGCTCCAGGTCCACTCACACCTCACCTCCAAGGAATGAAGGAGCCTTAGGGCTTTCAGAAAGGGTTAATGAATGCAGTGCATGGATGACATGCCTGCTCCTGGTCCACTCACACCTCACCTCCAAGGAATGAATGAGCCTTAGGCCTTTCAGCAAGGGTTAATGAATGCAGTGCATGGATGACATGCCTGCTCCTGGTCCACTCACACCTCACCTCCAAGGAATGAATGAGCCTTAGGGCTTTCAGCAAGGGTTAATGAATGCAGTGCATGGATGACATGCCTGCTCCTGGTCCACTCAAACCTCACCTCCAAGGAATGAATGAGCCTTAGGGCTTTCAGCAAGGGGAAATGAATGCAGTGCATGGATGACATGCCTGCTCCTGGTCCACTCACACCTCACCTCCAAGGAATGAATGAGCCTTAGGGCTTTCAGCAAGGGGAAATGAATGCAGTGCATGGATGACATGCCTGCTCCTGGTCCACTCACACCTCACCTCCAAGGAATGAATGAGCCTTAGGGCTTTCTGCAAGGGGAAATGAATGCAGTGCATGGATGACATGCCTGCTCCTGGTCCGCTCACACCTCACCTCCAAGGAATGAATGAGCCTTAGGGCTTTCAGCAAGGGGAAATGAATGCATCAGTGTGGTGGCCAGGAGAGAATCAAGATGGTGAGTAAAGGAATGAAGCTAAAGCTGAGTGAAAAACAAAAACAGATTCTGTTACTTTTCATCTTTACTGTTCTGTTTCTGCAACTGTAAAACAGTAAAAAAATAAGGAAATCTTGAAGAAAATGTAGTGTACTGGAATTATTATTCATCATATTGCATGTACAACCTAGTGCCAAAATGTAAAAAAATTTTAAGTGCATTTCTCCTCAGAACAATATTAAGTGAGAACATGAACGTATTTGACTGGCATATAAGTTCATTAAAACATCTCTGGTTTCCTTCTTTTGTCCTTTGCTTGCATATATAAACTATATAGCAGTTGCGAATGGTTTGTCTACAATACTTTTGCTGATGTATACAGAAGGATTGGTATCTTTACATCAGCTTAAAGAGGTTGAGTAATAATTGCAGTTAAGTGCTCACTGTCAATAACAAGAATTGTATTCTTTGCCATGGTACCAAGAAGGCTGTACATCTAAGAGGGAGTGCAACTAGAGTATTAAATTAAAAAGCAGTGAGTGTGAGGGATAGGAGGAACATTATAACTTTAAATAAAAGAAGGCAAATGTGCTGCAAGGTGTGAGACACTGGAGCTTTCCACCAATTAATGCAGTCCTTAAGTCATCATAGCTTCATATTAGAAGAATCAATTGATGTAGAACACTGGCAATTACATATTTAAATTAAAAAGAGGGAGTGTTGCACTGTGCTTATCATATTATATATCGGTAACTTGCACGATGCTTAAGTTAGAACAATTTCAAAATAAAGGTGGTAAATAAAGCATTATGGCAGTACTGGTTAATATGAAGGGTATTGACACAGCATAGTTTTAAGAGCAGAAATTCATTTGTTTTCCTCCTTTTTCTGTTTCTAGATCTCTCCAGGTTTATCCAGTTTTGTATACTTAAGTGAGTTTGCCGCCTGTCAACTTTTCTGCAACATGAGGTGCTTTAAGCTCTGTTGTAGCTCACTCAAGATTGGAATAAGACAGTGCAGACATGGTTGCATTTATTTATATAACTGGCTAAGACCCGGAAGGAGCAAATTGTTTTTACATAAGAAAACACAGGGACATTATTGTGATTAAGTAACTTGGTTTACATTTGGGTTATCAAACTCAGGCCCTTAAAGCATTATTTATTAGCAGCAAGTTACTTTAACCATAAAGCCATAATTATTCATAACACATCCTGCAACCTGACATCTTGAAGAGACACTGTAATGGAATAGTGAAACACTGCAATTTCATATTAAGTTAAGCAAAACTGTGCTGTTTTATTTTATAATTTATTTGTTCAAATATTATGAGTGGACTGGACCCAAGGTCATTTTTCATGATTGGTTATAATGCAAAATAAGCTGATACACAGTGCTGCCAGTAGCAGACAAGTAGAAGTATAACTAGTAAATAAGTATATAACATTAGTTGCAGGCTTGTAAATGTAAACCAGTCCCAATGGTGTAATATAAGTAAAGGCAGAGTCAAGCAACAACTGATATCAATAGCAATCTTATTCTAAGTGAGCAGTAAGAACAGCTGCACTTCAGCTCATTAAAACAGAATCTGCCAAGGTTAGACTTAGATTTGAGGATAAGTTTCTAACAACAACCGGCAGTGAATTCCAAACTATTAGATCACAAGGTGAGCAGGATGTGGTGCAACTTTCTAAATGACTGTAGTGGCATTTGTGTTTGCATAGTTAGTGAGCTAGAGATGGAATGGTTTAATATTTAAGAGTTGAGGGTGGACTTTTACAGGTTAGGGAATAGCAAGCTAGATTCCCCCCCAAGTGACTGGGAGAAGTTTAGTTTTGGGGAGTGAGACATGGCAGTGTTCATGTTTGAGAGCTTGTACAAGAGAGCTACAGATATTTTTGTGGGACAACATGCAGTCAGCTGTAGGTGGAGAAGGGTATGTCAGTGAAGAGTGGCGAGACATATTCTAGAGTAGATAATAATACCCTCTTCGTATAACTGCCCAGGCTTCAAAGTTATCATATGGGATAGCTCACATCACATTCTCAAAGTAAGAGTTGTCCCAGACTCTCTGGGACAAGCAATAGGTTTAGGGTCTGTTGATAAACTGACATGCCTGATGGATCCTGGCTTATTTCCCATGTTTCCCTATGGCATAAATTCCCATGCATTACAAATGATCAGTGAAAGACTGACTCCACAAAACTTTGGGAGGCCCACCAAAATCTAGGGTTAGCTCTGGGACTACCTGGCAGAAGCAGCTGGGGATCTAGGAGGTGGGTAGTCACAGTAACAGGGATGACAGCTGGAAGACTAAGTAGAGCTGGGTAGGGGGAGGAATTTCAACTCTACAACAGTTTCATACTACTTGCTATATAATCCCCTACTGCTGATGTATATTAATAATGTTAATTTCAGACTCAGGTGCATATTAATAAGACTGTATAATATTATGTTTATGTGCAATTTTATATATTTTACTATCAACCTATGTTAGTGTCCAGTATTAGCTATGCACTGGTCACATTTAAATTTGTATTTCCTATATTTGCAAGACATGACTTTTTATAAACTAATATAACTACTTTTGTGACTAAAAAGGGTCTCGGGACCAGCATCTTTTACCAATTAGCAAATAAAATACAATAAAGCATCAAAAACAGCATTGTAATAGGCCCATTTTGCCACACCATATGGGTATGATATAGGATTGCTATCACTATTTAAATATGAATTTATTTAATTCTGACATCACATCAGAGCCTTTTCAAGAGACCATTATATTTTTAAAGCAACCAGCTTTCTACACTGAATGCAGGTTATTTATAGAAACGTGCAATATCCCTTCTTCTTGGTTGAACAACACAGAGGCATTCAAATAAAACTGCCTAAATGATGTTGCATTGTAAAATATAACTATTAAAGCTCTACTACATTAAATAAACACTAGGAATCGAGAATGTGAGAAAGCGAGAGGAAAACAGCAGCGAGAAATCAAACAAAAATGAGACAAATGTGCCAGAGGCAGAAATTTACATTGCTTTGCTAACAGACAACCATGCTGAAACATTTGCCATTTGTAGTTGACATTTAGATATTGGTAGATGGTACCACTTAGGGAAGTATGTGTACCATTTCCAACACATGAGATACAGCCCTCTCTCCATTGTGCAGTTTTCTGTCATCACACTTTACCCCTATAACTATTTTGCCATACTTAATGTGCTTTATGTATGAAACTATAGTAAAAAAAAAAAAAAAATCAATGACATCACCATGACATCACAAAGTAAAGACTGAAGTCTTTTGTGCCAGTAACCTACAATATGCTAAAAATGCATTAGTGACATTTCATTCCCCTGAACTAAAAATTATACAAAAGAGTAAAATTAAAGGCAACTATGCAAACCAAAGTCCTAACAAAGTCATTCTGGTATTCCAGAAGACAATGGGCAGCATTTAAAAGCTGAAATGATAAAACACTTGGGATCTCTCCCAAGATTCAAAGAACTAGCAACAATCTCAAAACTCAAAAGTTATTTGACATCAGAGACATAAATAGTGAATAGTTAACCTGACAGACCAAGAAACGTGAATACAACAGCAAAGTGCATTCAACACACAGTTCACCCAAACCATACTATCACTAGCTAAACAACACAACCCCCCCTCCCCTCCAACCCACACGTTCAACTAGTAATCTCCACACTGCCTTCTCTTTTTCTCATGTACCTACCTCCAACATAAAAAAATTCTTAACTAAACTTAAACCCACCAAATTAGCAGCAAACAACCTCCCAGGTGAATACCTACAAATCGCAGCTGATGCTCTGGCCTACCCAGTATCCATCTTGATTAACCGATCTCTGTCAGAAAGTTACATTCCCAAATTCCCCTCCACAAAGGCGGACCCTCCACAGAACTAACCAATTACCGCCCCAAAGCTATTCTCTCTCCACTCTCCAAAATACTAGAGAGATGCATACACTCTCAGGTCTCACACTACCTCCTTACTAACAACCTCCTTTCCAGTACTCAGCATGGTTTCCGACCAAACCATAGCACCACCACTGCCTTCCTCTCCTTTACTAACACTATCCTTCAGCATAAAAACAATGGCTATCTCTCCTCTGCTACTTTCCTAGACCTATCTAAAGCATTTGACATGGTCCCACACAAACAACTTATCTCTGTCCTCAATAACCTATCCTTCTCACAATCAGTCACCAACTGGTTTCAGAGTTACCTGTCTGACCGCCAACAATCTGTTGTATGGCAGAATGACATATCTCCCCAACTACCTGTCTCCATAGGGGTTCCCCAAGGATCCATCCTTGGACCCCTACTTTTCTCTGTTTACACCAATAATCTAGCCTCTGCCACCAAACATGGCACACTCATCCAATACGCAGATGACTCAACCATCATCTGCTCAGCCCAGTCCCTACCCAAACTGCAAATGTCACACAGGAAGCCTTTTCCTCTGTTGAAACATGGTTATCCGATGCCCAATTAATACTCAACCCAAACAAAACTAAACTACTCATCTTCCAACCCACCAAACATACTCAAAACAACTCTCACTAACATCACAGCAAAAGACAACACCACTATATACCCAACTGAACACACCAAATTGCTAGGAGTGGAAATAGACAATAAACTAAAATTTGACATTCACATATCCATGACCATAAAAAAAGTTCACAAAAAACTAGGAGCATTATACAGAAATAAACAATTTCTCAAAAAAGCAGCAAAGATTTCAATAGCAAATTCCCACCTTATCTCCACCCTACTTTATGCCTCTCCAGTATATACCAACCTAAGGCAATGTGATCTAAACAAGCTAGAGACCTGCTACAACAAAATTGCCAAATTCGCCATAGGGGCATCCTACCGTAGTCACCACTGTCTCTCATTTGCTGAACTGGGCTGGCTTGAACTCCCTCACCTCCTTCAGTGGTATCAACTCTCACTCGACCACAAACTAGTAAACCATCCACTAAATGTCCCATCCCTCCACAATCTACTCCAACCCTATCGCACCACCAGACCACTAAGATCCAGCAACAAAAATCACTTGCAGATCACTAAAGCCAATAACTCTGCTGGTGAAGCACTATTCTCTTGCGCCATAGCCAAATTATGGAACTCACTCCCACCCACAATTATCTCCATACCATCATGCATCAACTTCAAAACTTTATTAAAAGCGCACCTAAAAACATGCTGGCTATGCCCTTGCAACTCCCACTCTAATATCCACCCCATCCAACTATTACCTTTCTTTCACCTCCACCAACTACCTTGATGATAGCAAGCTCAGATGCTCATAAGCCTAGTACTTATTATACAGCAGGAACTTCTCATTGTTACATTTGTTAATGCCTGTTATGTACTTCACAGATAAAGATTCTAGTTGTCTACTGATGTACTATGTTCTTCATCTGTAAATATGTAGTAAGTAATTTCTATGTTAAATTGTTAATCGCTATGTAATCCAATGTGTCTGTTTATTTTACTGTGGAGCTTTTCTCCCTGGGCCTCCGCTGAAAATGGACCCACGTCCAGTCGGACACTCCCGGTCAACAAATTTAAATAAATAAAAAAATAATAAATAAATAAATAAATAAAGTGCAAACAGCTTGACAAAATCAGCACTAGTTTTATGCATGCAGAGAATGAAATGCTGAGCAGAACAAAGAAAACAAACTGATCCTTAAAGAGAAGAGCTTTGAGTTCAGTTTGAGATATAAGCAGTTCACTTCTCTTTACAGTTGTTGCCCTAACCCAACCCCCACTGTTAGACGTCAGCCAAAACTGGAGACTATAAAACTTTGTTTATATTCACACTGTCAATCATTTAAGTATATATTAACGTAAGCAACATACAATTAACCTGTGAAACTGACCTTCACCTGTTCAGTCAAAAGTTAGTATATTCTCACTAAAACACTGCTTGAAGTCTGTCTGTCTGTGTAGTTAAACAGTATGCACTAGAGACAGATGATCACAGAGACGCATCGTTAGAGCACTGAAATCACTGGAAATTATATTCTGCTGTACTTTGCACTCTCAACTATTTATTAACTTTTATTACAGTTTTAATATGCTACAGCAGGCCAAATCAATTTTCTTTAACTCTATACACATACATTACCTATCATTTTTTTAAACACAAGCCTTTCATTATGGTGGCTGTACAGTGTAACTAACTGTGATATATCATACACTGAATACATTTTAAATATCCAACATGGAATATGCAGTTAAAGGTTAAGGAGACACTTTTCCTCCTTCTATAATTTAACATTAGGCAAACTACTCTGAACAATGGAAGTAATAAAGAAAGAAATCAACAACATATTAAGTTTGTTTTTCATACAAAGGGCATAACAAAACAATAATTTTACATTCTATTCAGGCGCCTTCAATAAGACAAAAGAAATATAATTACAGTCAATCATTATATTCCATGAAGCTATACAAACCACCAGTTTTAAGGTGTTTTGGTCTACTCTTTAGCTCATGACACAAATTTCTTTCCCATTGTAATCCATCTAGGACTCCTGACAAATTTTGATTCTGTACAGGCAATAATTTATCTGTTTATTTTGTTTTACTGACTGCATAGAAAAGTAAGGTATTACATATTTTCTGTTGTGGCGTGACGAGTAAAATGCCATTTATTACAACATACACTATATAACACAATAAACCATTTACTCAAAATGTCAGCCACAGAATAAAACATCTTTTTTACTCAAACTTGTTTTTTACACAATGATAATAAAAATATATTATTGCATGAACAATTATTCAAAGACTCTGCATAATTTATACGGTTGTAGTTCTATGACATTGGAATGCTTTTTGCTTGCTGTTAATTGCATCTTACAGTCTTTTTTTACTGAGACAGCCCCTACCTATCTCCTTATGCAGCAAAGGCATATTATAAATAAAAGTGTGAAGAGGGCTTAAGTTTTTCTTTTCTCTCATACAAACAAAATAACTCCCCAGGCAGCAAATGTAGAATAAATAAAAGTTGTGGGAAAATGGCTCTGTTTTTTTTTCTCACACAAACAAAATAAGTGTTAACTACTGGTCCAGTGCATAAGCAACATTAATCACTCACCCAATATGTGTGAGGAGTGAAGAAATGAAAAGAAGTTTAATACTTTGCATTACCTACCCTCTGACTAAGCACACGTACACTATTGTGTACATAGCGTATGCCTGCCTGCACCCTATTCCACAGTTTTGCTGTAAAACATTCATTCTGGTCATGCAGTTACATAATTTACTACTTCCATGGGTTTAGGAACTAGAATTACAGTGATGCTCCAGTCACTCCATGGCTTTCTCTCCCACGTACTTTGAACAGTTTTGAACATCTTTTACAAACTGTTTCTGTGGCTGGAATTCTGTGAGTACTCAGTCTAACCCATCATTCAAGGGTTTGTCTCCATATTATGCTCTGTTAGTTCAGTACTCTTAGACATCAATGAGAACATGGAACAAATGCCACAATACGAGGAACAGATAAAACACCAAACAAAAAACACCTCATATAGTTGAGTCAGCAAAGATATCCACACAAAGCTTTTCTGATTAATTATTTTGAAGAAAGCGGCTAATAAACAGTGTGGATACTAAAAGCTTTGTGTGGATATCCTTGCTGACTCAACTATACAAGGTGTTTTTTGATCAGTGAGAACATTCCTTTATTTCTTAATAAAATTATCTCACTTTTGTTCTTGTGCTCCATGGCTTCAAGGCATTACCATAATAGGAGTTGCTCTATCTTTCTTTTTCCTGGTTATCTTATCCTAAAGTCAATGAATTTATTCTTTCAATTACCTCAGATACAATCTTTACTACTTGGCCAGAAATGTGTTTTCCATGAAAGACACTGAATAATACCTAAACTCCTGGGTTAAATTCCCAAAGCTGGACATTTTTATTATAAACATTTTACTGCATCTCCAAGGCTGTCCTCATGTGCTCCTTTACTATAACCAGGACCAAATTCAGCTTTAATCTCTCCTGCAAAGTGACATGGTGCCACATTAGACTTCTGAATGGTGTATTTTCTTCTTGCCAAATTTCCTTATGAATGTCAAGCCATCCTCTTGGATGCCTAGTGTACAAAAGTACAAACAGAATAATCCCAGCTGAAGTTTGTGGCACCTCTCTTATAGAAAACAATATAAAAGGATAACAACTGGTCCCAGTTCTACCCATTTGGTATCAAGAACGTTCCTTAGCATGGACTTTAATGCTTTACTAAACCTGTTTACTAATACATTAGTCTGTGGATGGCATGTTAATGTCTGCAACTGTGTGATTTTAAGACACTTCCTTTACATTAATAGTGTTCTATCAGTTATGCGAGTGCCTTGCTCAGTATTTCTTTAGGTATATCTACTCTGGCGGATACCAGCTCTCTGGCAATAGCCAAAGCTTTAGCTTTATGCATTGATATTACTTCTGGAAATCTGATAACATAGTTTATTAAGACTAGTATGTATTGATACCCATCTAGCGCGGCAAACACGGCACATTCGCAAACGTACCGCTTGGCACCTTGGAAATTAGACCAGTAAAATAAAAAAATGAAATTACCTTGATGTGGATCACTGGCTCACACTCGACAGCACTTTCAAAGTAGTTTTTCCAACTGTCATTTTTATTTTAAAATTAAATTGTCTTCTGTCTGGCAGACAGTTACTAAACCTTGACCCGAACACTATCACATCTCTCTCCAACCCGCCTAAATTACAACGGAGATGCAGTTGGAGGTGGATTGTTATAAAAAACCAAAATCATCTGACTGCAACCTCCAATCGCATCTCCGTATAGGTGCATTTGGTGTCGGGATTAAAGAGGTAGCTTACTTAAAAAAAAAACAAGTTTAAAAAGGGGCTGGCGCGAGTTTGGTGACAGGATTAAAGAGGCAACTTATTTAAAAAAAAAAAAAAACAAGCAAGTTTAAAAGGGGCGGTCTGCCTGCCATGCCTAAATCCGCCACTGCAAACCAATAGTTCTTTCCTGTGATGCTTCAAAGTTCTGTCTTGGTGCAGTTATTCCTCAAGAGGGCAGACCTGTATGCATTTAGAACTCTTACCCAAACTGAAATGCAGTATGCTCAAATTGAGAAGGAACTTTTGGCAATTGTGTTCACATGTTCAAAGTTCCATGATTATATCTATAATAGAGTAACACAAATAGAAACTGATCATCGACCTCTAGTCACTATTTTAAAGAAGCCTATGCATTCCGCTACAGCAAGACTACAAAGAAAGATGCTTAGATTACAAATGTACAATTTTAAAATGGTCTGCACAAAAGGCAAACTTCTTTGTCTGGCTGATACCTTATCCAGATCACCCAGAAATACCACAGAACAGCTTGATGCAGAGTATTTTCACATACATTTTCTGCCACAAGACTTGAAGAGCTGAGAGTTTATACAAAGACTGATCCAGTTTTGCAAAAGCTCAACCACTTCATCAATGTTGGATGACTGTCAAAGCAATCTTGTGTACCACCAGAAGTACAACCTTAATTTCTATACAGAGATGAGATGCTGATGGAAGATGGTATCATTTTCAAATGTCCAAATGTTACTGCTCCTTCAT